>NC_050571.1:6282668-6582668 GCF_013265735.2 Oncorhynchus mykiss | reverse complement strand
AGGACTATTCAATGCTAGTCTGACCAATCAGAAACCACGCTTCAAGATTGTTTTGATCTCACCGACTGGGACATGTTCTGGGTAGTCTCAAAGAATAATATGGATTTGTACGCTGATTCGATGAGTGAGTTTATAAGGAAGTGCATAGGAGATGATTTGCCCACTGTGACTATTAAACCCTACCTAACCAGAAAATGTGGAAAGCGCAGACTACTGCATTTAACCATGAAAAGATGACTGGGAATATGGCCGAATACAAACAGTGTAGTTATTCCCTCCGCAAGGTAATCAAACAAGCGGTTCAACGGCTCAGACACAAGACGTATGAGGCAGGGTCTACAAACAGTCACGGACTACAAAAAGAAAATCAGCCACGTCACAGACACCGACGTCTTTCTTCCAGACAAACTAAGCACCTTCTTCGCCCGCTTTGAAGATAATACAGTGCCACCAACGTGGCCCGCTACCAAGGACTGCGGGCTCTCCTTCTCCATGGCTGACGTGAGTAAGACATTTAAACATGTTAACCCTCGTAAGTCTGCCGGCCCAGATGGCATCCCTGGCCGGATCCTCAGAGCATTTGCAGACCAGCTGGCTGGTGTGTTTATGGACATATTCAATCTCTCCCTATACCAGTTTGCTGTCCCCACGTTCTTCAAGATGGCCAGCAATGTTCCTGTACCCAAGAAGGCAAAGGTAACTGAACTAAATGACTATTGCCCCGTAGCACTCACCTCTGTCATCATGAAGTGCTAGTGAGAGACTAGTCAAGGATCATATCACCTCCACCTTACCTGTCACTCCAGACCCACTTCAATTTGCGTACCGCCCCAATAAATCCACAGACGATGCAATCGCCATCACACTGCCCTATCCCATCTGGACAAGAGGAATACCTATGTGAGAGTGCTGTTCATTGACTACAGTTCAGATTTCAACACCATAGTATCCTCCAAGCTCATCATTATGCTTTAGGCCCTGGGTCTCAACCACGCCCTGTGCAGTTGGGTCCTGGACTTCCTGACGGGCTGCCCCCAGGTGGTGAAGGTAGGAAACATCATCTCCACTTCGGTGATCCTCAGCACTGGGGCCTCACAAAGGTGTGTGTTCAGTCCCCTTCTGTACTCCCTATTCACCCATGACTGTGTGGCCATGCACATCTCCAACTCAGTCATCAAGTTTGCAGATAACACAACAGTAGGAGTCTTGATTACCAACAACAACGATACAGCCCATAGGGAGGAGGTGAGGGCACTCAGAGTGTAGTGTCATGAAAACAACCTCTCACTCAACATCAACAAAACTAAGGATATTATTGTGGATTTCAGGAAACAGCAGAGGGAGCACCCCCTATCCACATCCACAAGCAGTGGAGTAGGTGGAAAGTTTTAAGTTCTTCGGCTTACACATCACGGACAAACTTAAATGGTCCACCCACACAGATAATGTGGTGAAGAAGGCCTCAGGAGGCTGAAGAAATATGGCTTGTCACCAAAAACCCTCACAAAACTTCAGAGATGCACAATTGAGAGCATCCTCTCAGGTTGTATCACCACAACAGCAGGGCTCTCCAGAGGGTGGTGCGGTCTGCACAATGAATCACTGGGGTCAAACCACCTGCCCTCCAGGAGACCTACAGCACCCAATGTCACAGGAAAGCCAAAAAGATAATCACGGACAACAACCACCCTATTCACCCCGCATACCATCCAGAAGGCGAGGTCAGTACAGGTGCATCAAAGCTGAGACCGAGAGACTGAAAAATATCTTCTATCTCAAGGCCATCAGACTGTTGAACAGCCACCACTAACACAGAGAGGCTGCTGCCTACATACAGACTTGAAATCATTGGCCACTTTAAGAAATGGATCAATAGTCACTTTAAACAATGCCACTTTAGTAATGTTTACACATCTTGCATTGCTCATGTCATATATATATATATATTATATATATGCAGTATATATACTGTATTTTATACCATATATTTATACATATTTTATACATATCTTGCATTGCTCATGTCATATATATATATATATGTATATATATATATATATATATTTATATATACAGTATATATACTGTATTTTATACCATCTATTGCATCTTGCCTATGCATCTCAGTCATTTCTCATTCATATATTTATATGTATATATTCTTATTCCATTCCTTTACTTATATTAGGTAGTTGTTGTGGAATTGTTAGATTAGATGTTAGATATTGCTGCGTTGTCGGAACTAGAAGCACAAGCATTTCGCTACAATCACAACAACATCTGCTAACCGTGTGTATGTGACCAATAACATTTGATTTGAACTCTATTGGATGGATGCGACGCCATTCTTCCATTAGAAATGGAAGTGTTTTGTTGATGGTGGTGGAAATCACTGTCTCAGGCGCCGCTCCAGAAACTCCCAGAAGTGTTCATTTGGGTTGAGGTCTGGTGACTGAGACGGCCATGGCATATGGTTCACACCGTTTTCATGTCCATCAAACCATTCAGGGACCACTCGTGCCCTGTGGATGGGGGCATTGTCATCCTATGGGGGCATAGTCAGGATAGCCAAAATAATGGCCTGCAAAGGATTTTTATAAAAACAATGTTTTTCCCTTATTTAAGCAGGTAAAATGCATCCCCCTAAGCATGATGGGATACTAATTGATTAATTTACTCAGGAACTACACCTGTGTGGAAGCACCTGCTTTAAATATAAATACTTTGCATCCCTCATTTACTGAACTGTTTCCATTATTTTGTCAGTTACCTGTATCTCATATGTATGTAATGTCTAACTAATTTGCTGAATTTCTGTGAACATTTTAGTGTGATGTTAAATTTTACATGATATAGGCCGAGTTACTGTTCGATCCCCATATTCTGAGAATATTCTAATCCTTTCCCTCCTACATTATTTTATGGGACAACGGTAAAGAGATATTTTGCTTAAATTCTAGACAAGCGTCCTGTCCAAGGGAGTGTACTTGTTCACCGAGCTGCCTAACGCTACAGAAACAGGAGATGGGCTCCTGCCTAACGCTACAGAAACAGGAGATGGGCTCCTGCCTAACGCTACAGAAACAGGGGATGGGCTCCTGCCTAACGCTACAGAAACAGGAGATGGGCTCCTGCCTACCGCTACAGAAACAGGAGATGGGCTCCTGCCTAACGCTACAGAAACAGGAGATGGGCTCCTGCCTAACGCTACAGAAACAGGAGATGGGCTCCTGCCTAACGTTACAGAAACAGGAGATGGGCTCCTGCCTAACGCTACAGAAACAGGAGATGGGCTCCTGCCTAACGCTACAGAAACAGGAGATGGGCTCCTGCCTAACGCTACAGAAACAGGAGATGGGCTCCTGCCTAACGCTACAGAAACAGGGGATGGGCTCCTGCCTAACGCTACAGAAACAGGAGATGGGCTCCTGCCTAACGCTACAGAAACAGGAGATGGGCTCCTGCCTTACGTGCGTACCGGCTCGGACAAGGGGCTGCCTACTCTACTATTGCCAAATTCAACAGTTGGAAATGCAGAAACGGTAGACTTTACATTACTCACACTGCCTGCCCCTTCTCTCTAGCTCTCCGATCAGTAGCCAATCAGAGATAGTACCCTGTTCTGAATTCATCCATAGGTTGGCACTCTATTCCCTAGTGCATTTCTCTGGGCCAACCACAGTCGTAAAAACTGAGGTTAATTTAGGTGTGGGACTGACCTGTGTGACAGAAAAATCTTTCTATTCAACTGAGGTAATTACTTGCTGAATTAAGAGTCTGTATTAGACCCCAGTACGGCTGTAATATAGTCCTATATCATTGTGTGATGCGTATTTTAAATATTGTTATAATTTATGTTGATCTGATGATGATGATGATGGTGATGGTGATGATGAAAATGGTAACAACAGGGATTAGGCAACTTTCTCTGATGTTGTGTCTAAGATTCTTGAAATCCGTTGTGTTCTGTACGATTCGTATTGAGTTTGTTGGTCCTTTCTGCTTTGATCGCTACATGTCAATCTCTCCAGCTCTAGTGAAGCAGAAGAAGTCAATACCACCTTGTTGTTTACCATGTGAAGTCTGATCTGGAATTCATCACCTTGTTGTTTACCATGTGAAGTCTGATCTGGGATTCATCACCTTGTTGTTTACCATGTGATGTCTGATCTGGGATTCATCACCTTGTTGTTTACCATGTGAAGTCTGATCTGGGATTCATCACCTTGTGGTTTACCATGCGAAGTCTGATCTGGGATTCATCACCTTGTTGTTTACCATGTGATGTCTGATCTGGGATTCATCACCTTGTTGTTTACCATGTGAAGTCTGATCTGGGATTCATCACCTTGTTGTTTACCATGTGATGTCTGATCTGGGATTCATCACCTTGTGGTTTACCATGTGATGTCTGATCTGGGATTCATCACCTTGTTGTTTACCATGTGAAGTCTGATCTGGGATTCATCACCTTGTTGTTTACCATGTGAAGTCTGATCTGGGATTCATCACCTTGTTGTTTACCATGTGAAGTCTGATCTGGGATTCATCACCTTGTTGTTTACCATGCGATGTCTGATCTGGGATTCATCACCTTGTTGTTTACCATGTGAAGTCTGATCTGGGATTCATCACCTTGTTGTTTACCATGTGAAGTCTGATCTGGGATTCATCACCTTGTTGTTTACCATGTGAAGTCTGATCTGGGATTCACAGACGAGCTGCCTGCCTGAACCAGATGCATTGGTCCTCTTCAAGCGATGATTCATCACCCAAAACAGAGGTGCTGAGGCAGAAAGAGAACAAGCTTCCTGATTGCTTTGAAAATAATGGCATTTAGAGCTCTGCACCATAACACATTATACAATATGAAATCCCTTCTCTGGAGATTTGTCATCAGGCACATGCTTAATTATAGTATTATATAGAATGATTTTGAGAGATCGCATGATTTTTTTACTTCATTTACGTTATTTCTTCCTCGCTTATTCTAATTCTTGTATCGTTTGAAAAGGTTTTAGGGCAAATAGCAAAAACAAAAGTTAGAAAATGTGATTTTGAGAAGATATGGGAAAACCAATTAGTTGTCACTGGGTCTCATGGGGTTTGGGTTGAGCACCGAGCAGCAGTCTGCTTGCCCATTAGACCACATTATTCATCAGTACCAGCAATAACTACATTCTAATGGTAATCTGATGGTGGTAATAGTGTTGTAGGGGGGTTGATGGTGATAATAGTGTTATAGGGTATTAATGGTGGTAATAGTGTTGTAGGGTATTAATGGTGGTAATAGTGTTGTAGGGTATTAATGGTGGTAATAGTGTTGTAGGGTATTAATGGTGGTAATAGTGTTATAGGGTATTAATGGTGGGAATAGTGTTGTAGGGTATTAATGGTGGTAATAGTGTTGTAGGGTATTAATGGTGGTAATAGTGTTGTAGGGTAGTAATGGTGGTAATAGTGTTGTAGGGTATTAATGGTGGTAATAGTGTTATAGGGTATTAATGGTGGTAATAGTGTTGTAGGGTATTAATGGTGGTAATAGTGTTGTAGGGGGTTGATGGTGGTAATAGTGTTGTAGGGTATTAATGGTGGTAATAGTGTTGTAGGGTATTAATGGTGGTAATAGTGTTGTAGGGTATTAATGGTGGTAATAGTGTTGTAGGGGGTTGATGGTGGTAATAGTGTTGTAGGGTGTTAATGGTGGTAATAATGTTGTAGGGTATTAATGGTGGTAATAGTGTTGTAGGGTATTAATGGTGCAAATAGTGTTGTAGGGGGTTGATGGTGGTAATAGTGTTGTAGGGTATTAATGGTGGTAATAGTGTTGTAGGGGGTTGATGGTGGTAATAGTGTTGTAGGGTATTAATGGTGGTAATAGTGTTGTAGGGGGTTGATGGTGGTAATAGTGTTGTAGGGTGTTAATGGTGGTAATAGTGTTGTAGGGTATTAATGATGGTAATAGTGTTGTAGGGTATTAATGGTGGTAATAGTGTTGTAGGGTATTGATGATATGATGGTGGTAATAGTGTTGTAGGGTATTAATGGTGGTAATAGTGTTGTAGGGTATTAATGGTGGTAATAGTGTTGTAGGGTATTAATGGTGGTAATAGTGTTGTAGGGGGTTGATGGTGGTAATAGTGTTGTAGGGTATTAATGGTGGTAATAGTGTTGTAGGGTATTAATGGTGGTAATAGTGTTGTAGGGTATTAATGGTGGTAATAGTGTTGTAGGGGGTTGATGGTGGTAATAGTGTTGTAGGGTGTTAATGGTGGTAATAATGTTGTAGGGTATTAATGGTGGTAATAGTGTTGTAGGGTATTAATGGTGGAAATAGTGTTGTAGGGGGTTGATGGTGGTAATAGTGTTGTAGGGTATTAATGGTGGTAATAGTGTTGTAGGGGGTTGATGGTGGTAATAGTGTTGTAGGGTATTAATGGTGGTAATAGTGTTGTAGGGGGTTGATGGTGGTAATAGTGTTGTAGGGTATTAATGGTGGTAATAGTGTTGTAGGGTATTGATGATATGATGGTGGTAATAGTGTTGTAGGGTATTAATGGTGGTAATAGTGTTGTAGGGTATTAATGGTGGTAATAGTGTTGTAGGGTATTAATGGTGGTAATAGTGTTGTAGGGTATTAATGGTGGTAATAGTGTTGTAGGGGGTTGATGGTGGTAATAGTGTTGTAGGGTATTAATGGTGGTAATAGTGTTGTAGGGTATTAATGGTGGTAATAGTGTTGTAGGGTATTAATGGTGGTAATAGTGTTGTAGGGGGTTGATGGTGGTAATAGTGTTGTAGGGTATTAATGGTGGTAATAGTGTTGTAGGGTATTAATGGTGGTAATAGTGTTGTAGGGTATTAATGGTGGTAATAGTGTTGTAGGGTGTTGATGGTGGTAATAGTGGTGTAGGGTGTTAATGGTGGTAATAATGTTGTAGGGTATTAATGGTGGTAATAGTGTTGTAGGGTGTTAATGGTGGAAATAGTGTTGTAGGGGGTTGATGGTGGTAATAGTGTTGTAGGGTATTAATGGTGGTAATAGTGTTGTAGGGGGTTGATGGTGGTAATAGTGTTGTAGGGTATTAATGGTGGTAATAGTGTTGTAGGGGGTTGATGGTGGTAATAGTGTTGTAGGGTGTTAATGGTGGTAATAGTGTTGTAGGGTATTAATGATGGTAATAGTGTTGTAGGGTATTAATGGTGGTAATAGTGTTGTAGGGGGTTGATGGTGGTAATAGTGTTGTAGGGTGTTAATGGTGGTAATAATGTTGTAGGGTATTAATGGTGGTAATAGTGTTGTAGGGTATTAATGGTGGAAATAGTGTTGTAGGGGGTTGATGGTGGTAATAGTGTTGTAGGGTATTAATGGTGGTGATAGTGTTGTAGGGGGTTGATGGTGGTAATAGTGTTGTAGGGTATTAATGGTGGTAATAGTGTTGTAGGGGGTTGATGGTGGTAATAGTGTTGTAGGGTGTTAATGGTGGTAATAGTGTTGTAGGGTATTAATGATGGTAATAGTGTTGTAGGGTATTAATGGTGGTAATAGTGTTGTAGGGGGTTGATGGTGGTAATAGTGTTGTAGGGTGTTAATGGTGGTAATAATGTTATAGGGTATTAATGGTGGTAATAGTGTTGTAGGGTATTAATGGTGGAAATAGTGTTGTAGGGGGTTGATGGTGGTAATAGTGTTGTAGGGTATTAATGGTGGTAATAGTGTTGTAGGGGGTTGATGGTGGTAATAGTGTTGTAGGGGGTTGATGGTGGTAATAGTGTTGTAGGGTGTTAATGGTGGTAATAGTGTTGTAGGGTATTAATGGTGGTAATAGTGTTGTAGGGGGTTGATGGTGGAAATAGTGTTGTAGGGGGTTGATGGTGGTAATAGTGTTGTAGGGTATTAATGGTGGTAATAGTGTTGTAGGGGGTTGATGGTGGTAATAGTGTTGTAGGGTATTAATGGTGGTAATAGTGTTGTAGGGGGTTGATGGTGGTAATAGTGTTGTAGGGTGTTAATGGTGGTAATAGTGTTGTAGGGTATTAATGATGGTAATAGTGTTGTAGGGTATTAATGGTGGTAATAGTGTTGTAGGGGGTTGATGGTGGTAATAGTGTTGTAGGGTGTTAATGGTGGTAATAATGTTGTAGGGTATTAATGGTGGTAATAGTGTTGTAGGGTATTAATGGTGGAAATAGTGTTGTAGGGGGTTGATGGTGGTAATAGTGTTGTAGGGTATTAATGGTGGTGATAGTGTTGTAGGGGGTTGATGGTGGTAATAGTGTTGTAGGGTATTAATGGTGGTAATAGTGTTGTAGGGGGTTGATGGTGGTAATAGTGTTGTAGGGTGTTAATGGTGGTAATAGTGTTGTAGGGTATTAATGATGGTAATAGTGTTGTAGGGTATTAATGGTGGTAATAGTGTTGTAGGGGGTTGATGGTGGTAATAGTGTTGTAGGGTGTTAATGGTGGTAATAATGTTATAGGGTATTAATGGTGGTAATAGTGTTGTAGGGTATTAATGGTGGAAATAGTGTTGTAGGGGGTTGATGGTGGTAATAGTGTTGTAGGGTATTAATGGTGGTAATAGTGTTGTAGGGGGTTGATGGTGGTAATAGTGTTGTAGGGGGTTGATGGTGGTAATAGTGTTGTAGGGTGTTAATGGTGGTAATAGTGTTGTAGGGTATTAATGGTGGTAATAGTGTTGTAGGGGGTTGATGGTGGTAATAGTGTTGTAGGGTATTAATGGTGGTAATAGTGTTGTAGGGGGTTGATGGTGGTAATAGTGTTGTAGGGTGTTAATGGTGGTAATAGTGTTGTAGGGTATTAATGATGGTAATAGTGTTGTAGCGTATTAATGGTGGTAATAGTGTTGTAGGGTATTGATGATATGATGGTGGTAATAGTGTTGTAGGGTATTAATGGTGGTAATAGTGTAGTAGGGTATTAATGGTGGTAATAGTGTTGTAGGGGGTTGATGGTGGTAATAGTGTTGTAGGGTATTAATGGTGGTAATAGTGTTGTAGGGGGTTGATGGTGGTAATAGTGTTGTAGGGTGTTAATGGTGGTAATAGTGTTGTAGGGTATTAATGGTGGTAATAGTGTTGTAGGGGGTTGATGGTGGTAATAGTGTTGTAGGGTATTAATGGTGGTAATAGTGTTGTAGGGGGTTGATGGTGGTAATAGTGTTGTAGGGTGTTAATGGTGGTAATAGTGTTGTAGGGTATTAATGGTGGTAATAGTGTTGTAGGGGGTTGATGGTGGTAATAGTGTTGTAGGGTATTAATGGTGGTAATAGTGTTGTAGGGGGTTGATGGTGGTAATAGTGTTGTAGGGTGTTAATGGTGGTAATAGTGTTGTAGGGTATTAATGATGGTAATAGTGTTGTAGGGTATTAATGGTGGTAATAGTGTTGTAGGGTATTGATGATATGATGGTGGTAATAGTGTTGTAGGGTATTAATGGTGGTAATAGTGTTGTAGGGTATTAATGGTGGTAATAGTGTTGTAGGGGGTTGATGGTGGTAATAGTGTTGTAGGGTATTAATGGTGGTAATAGTGTTGTAGGGGGTTGATGGTGGTAATAGTGTTGTAGGGTGTTAATGGTGGTAATAGTGTTGTAGGGTATTAATGGTGGTAATAGTGTTGTAGGGGGTTGATGGTGGTAATAGTGTTGTAGGGTATTAATGGTGGTAATAGTGTTGTAGGGGGTTGATGGTGGTAATAGTGTTGTAGGGTGTTAATGGCGGTAATAGTGTTTTAGGGTATTAATGATGGTAATAGTGTTGTAGGGTATTAATGGTGGTAATAGTGTTGTAGGGTATTGATGATATGATGGTGGTAATAGTGTTGTAGGGTATTAATGGTGGTAATAGTGTTGTAGGGTATTAATGGTGGTAATAGTGTTGTAGGGTATTAATGGTGGTAATAGTGTTGTAGGGGGTTGATGGTGGTAATAGTGTTGTAGGGTATTAATGGTGGTAATAGTGTTGTAGGGCATTAATGGTGGTAATAGTGTTGTAGGGTATTAATGGTGGTAATAGTGTTGTAGGGGGTTGATGGTGGTAATAGTGTTGTAGGGTGTTAATGGTGGTAATAATGTTGTAGGGTATTAATGGTGGTAATAGTGTTGTAGGGTATTAATGGTGGAAATAGTGTTGTAGGGGGTTGATGGTGGTAATAGTGTTGTAGGGTATTAATGGTGGTAATAGTGTTGTAGGGGGTTGATGGTGGTAATAGTGTTGTAGGGTATTAATGGTGGTAATAGTGTTGTAGGGGGTTGATGGTGGTAATAGTGTTGTAGGGTGTTAATGGTGGTAATAGTGTTGTAGGGTATTAATGATGGTAATAGTGTTGTAGGGTATTAATGGTGGTAATAGTGTTGTAGGGGGTTGATGGTGGTAATAGTGTTGTAGGGTGTTAATGGTGGTAATAATGTTGTAGGGTATTAATGGTGGTAATAGTGTTGTAGGGTGTTAATGGTGGTAATAATGTTGTAGGGTATTAATGGTGGTAATAGTGTTGTAGGGTATTAATGGTGGAAATAGTGTTGTAGGGGGTTGATGGTGGTAATAGTGTTGTAGGGTATTAATGGTGGTAATAGTGTTGTAGGGGGTTGATGGTGGTAATAGTGTTGTAGGGTATTAATGGTGGTAATAGTGTTGTAGGGGATTGATAGTGGTAATAGTGTTGTAGGGTGTTAATGGTGGTAATAGTGTTGTAGGGTATTAATGGTGGTAATAGTGTTGTAGGGTATTAATGGTGGTAATAGTGTTGTAGGGTAATAATGGTGGGAATAGTGTTGTAGGGTATTAATGGTGGTAATAGTGTTGTAGGGGGTTGATGGTGGTAATAGTGTTGTAGGGTATTAATGGTGGTAATAGTGTTGTAGGGGGTTGATGGTGGTAATAGTGTTGTAGGGTATTAATGGTGGTAATAGTGTTGTAGGGGGTTGATGGTGGTAATAGTGTAGTAGGGGGTTGATGGTGGTAATAGTGTTGTAGGGGGTTGATGGTGGTAATAGTGTTGTAGGGGGTTGATGGTGGTAATAGTGTTGTAGGGTATTAATGGTGGTAATAGTGTTGTAGGGTATTAATGGTGGTAATTGTGTTGTAGGGTATTAATGGTGGTAATAGTGTTATAGGGGGTTGATGGTGGTAATAGTGTTGTAGGGGGTTGATGGTGGTAATAGTGTTGTAGGGTATTAATGGTGGTAATAGTGTTGTAGGGGGTTGATGGTGGTAATAGTGTTGTAGGGTATTAATGGTGGTAATAGTGTTGTAGGGTATTAATGGTGGTAATTGTGTTGTAGGGTATTAATGGTGGTAATAGTGTTATAGGGGGTTGATGGTGGTAATAGTGTTGTAGGGGGTTGATGGTGGTAATAGTGTTGTAGGGTAATAATGGTGGTATTAGTGTTATAGGGGTTTGATGGTGGTAATAGTGTTGTAGGGTATTAATGGTGGTAATAGTGTTGTAGGGTATTAATGGTGGTAATAGTGTTGTAGGGTATTAATGGTGGTAATAGTGTTGTAGGGTATTAATGGTGGTAATAGTGTTGTAGGGTATTAATGGTGGTAATAGTGTTGTAGGGTAATAATGGTGGTAATAGTGTTGTAGGGTATTAATGGTGGTAATAGTGTTGTAGGGTATTAATGGTGGTAATAGTGCTGTAGGGTATTAATGGTGGTAATAGTGTTGTAGGGTATTAATTGTGGTAATAGTGTTATAGGGTATTAATGTTGGTAATAGTGTTGTAGGGTATTAATGGTGGTAATAGTGTTGTAGGGGGTTGATGGTGGTAATAGTGTTGTAGGGTATTAATGGTGGTAATAGTGCTCTAGGGTATTAATTGTGGTAATAGTGTTGTAGGTTATTAATGGTGGTAATAGTGTTGTAGGGTATTAATGGTGGTAATAGTGTTGTAGGGTATTAATGGTGGTAATAGTGTTGTAGGGTATTAATGGTGGTAATAGTGTTGTAGGGTATTAATGGTGGTAATAGTGTTGTAGGGTATTGATGGTGGTAATAGTGTTGTAAGGGGGTTGATGGTGGTAATAGTGTTGTAGGGTATTAATTGTGGTAATAGTGTTGTAGGGTGTTAATGGTGGTAATAGTGTTGTAGGGTATTGATGGTGGTAATAGTGTTGTAGGGTATTAATTGTGGTAATAGTGTTGTAGGGTATTAATGGTGGTAATAGTGTTGTAGGGTATTAATTGTGGTAATAGTGTTGTAGGGTGTTAATGGTGGTAATAGTGTTGTAGGGTATTGATGGTGGTAATAGTGTTGTAGGGTATTAATTGTGGTAATAGTGTTGTAGGGTGTTAATGGTGGTAATAGTGTTGTAGGGTATTAATTGTGGTAATAGTGTTGTAGGGTATTAATGGTGGTAATAGTGTTGTAGGGTATTAATTGTGGTAATAGTGTTGTAGGGTGTTAATGGTGGTAATAGTGTTGTAGGGTATTGATGGTGGTAATAGTGTTGTAGGGTATTAATGGTGGTAATAGTGTTGTAGGGTATTAATGGTGGTAATAGTGTTGTAGGGTATTGATGGTGGTAATAGTGTTGTAGGGTATTAATTGTGGTAATAGTGTTGTAGGGTGTTAATGGTGGTAATAGTGTTGTAGGGTATTGATGGTGGTAATAGTGTTGTAGGGTATTAATGGTGGTAATAGTGTTGTAGGGTATTAATGGTGGTAATAGTGTTGTAGGGTTGTGATGATCTGATGGTGGGAATAGTGTTGTAGAGTAATGATGGTGACTAACCTGTACGCCCACACATTGACTTGGTACCGGTACCCCCTGTATATCGCCTCATTATTGTTATGTGCATTTCTTGTGGGTTTTTTAAACTTATTTTTTTGTTGTTGTTTTGCTTAGTTTAGTAAAGAGCCAAACGCTCTTATTGTCTTTGACATTTTTTGCTCCAGTTTGCTGCTGTGGTTAGTTAGTCTATCTCTGCTTTACTCATTAACATGATAAATGTATCAACATATGGATATACTGCTGTTTACCTTGTAATTCATTCTTCTTTTAATCTAATGATAACATGCTGCCTTAGTTGGGCCATACACCGTTATTATCAAGGTACATTCTCCTTCCGTCCCTGTGTTGGCTGGCATCACAAACAAGGGAGGGAGTGGGATTAGCATTGATTAAAAGGGAGAGGTAGAGGTCTGGAGCCAGATTTCCTCTGGCTGGCCCAGTCTGCCTCAGTTTCATGGGGCAGCACTGATGGATCCACAGACAGATTACAACAGCTGACATTAATAACTTACTATAACACACTGCCTGTTGATGTCTCCGCTGAGGAGCCTGATTGTATGTTCAACATAGTCAGTACAATTCATAGCATTGTTAGCTAGAGTACTCCTATAAATCTGCCTCCTCACCCTCTGGCTGTTCCACCACTTAGAAGTTGTCAGAGAAAATCAAGTATCTGTTTTAAAGTATGTTTGGAGGTGGGGTCAACCATAGGCAATTGGAATGGTATTATTTAATTTAAAGTAAAAGTTTTTTCCACAATAGTTTCTAAGTATCTTCAGAGAGCAACGGAGTCAGACGTGACCCTCGTGACTCAGAGACAGATAAGCACATCTAGCGTTGGCAAATCCTTCATACTGCAATTCGGAGTGAAATAAATTGGCAACATGGCCCACCCCACTAACCATAGTCAGAGAGAAGATTGGATCAATACATTTGATCAAATCTGCTTTTGCAAATCTGCTTATGCGGTTTAAAGAGAGCTTGTGTTTATTTGTGTGTGTGTGCGTGTGCGTGCGTTCGTGCATGTGCGTGTGTGCGTGTGTGCGTGTGTGTGTGTGTGTGTGTGTATGTGCGTGTGTGCGTGCGTGTGTGTGTGTGTGTGTGTGTGTGTGCGTGTGTGTGTGTGTGTGTGTGTGTGTGAGTGTGTGTGTGCGTGTGTGCGTGTGTGTGTGTGGGCGTGTGTGTGTGTGTGCGCGTGTGTGTGTGTGTGTGCGCGTGCGTTCGTGCGTGTGTGTGCGTGTGTGTGTGTGTGTGCGCGTTCGTGCGTGTGTGTGTGTGTGTGTGTGTATGTGCGTGTGTGTGTGTGTGTGTGTGCGTGTGTATCCAGCAGTCTATCATTGCAACAACAACAAAAAATGCAACATGTGTCGTCATTATCTTTCAGGGAAATCCCTTCAATTAGTCAGGGAAGGGAAGCACATTCTGCAACGTCACCTGTTGTAAACATGAAGCAGTGGATTTACTGCTGTGTCGTGTTTGCCTAATCTTGTTTTAATTGTGGGGGTGGGTGCGGTTATCCTCCTTTTGTAGTTGTTCTTAGTCTAATACAGCTAAATCCATTAGAATTGAACCGTGTTAAAGGCTTTGAGGAATCTCTTTTGTTGAGTAGATGTTGGTGCGTAAGTGATAACGAGATTGAGTTGCTTTCATGTTCAACAAGAGATTTTTTTGATAATCCAGTCAGAGAGTTATGGTAATCTGGTGTGCCATCGGCAGGAAGGAAACCTCGGAGCTATCTGTTGTCTCGTTGGTTAGCGCAGAAATTTGATTCACTCTGGTTGTCTAGTTGGAAAGAACGGAATCAAACGTCTGTTCTTTCCAACTGGACAACCAGAGTGAATCAATTGTCTTTTTGGTTGTCTTGTTGGAAAAAGAAGACGTTTGATTCAGTCTGATGGTCTAGTTGGAAAGAGCCGACATTTGATTCACTCTGGTTGTTTGGTTGGTTAGATCAGACATTTGATTCAGCAAACACACAAGTTGATTCAGTTCTGTTTGGGTTCATTTAGAGTATGTTTATGCACTGTGATTTTAACCCTTAATCTGACACAAGCAGCTCAGTAACTCTCCTAGTTGTTAACATCTTCAAATTGCTCTGAGCAGATCCTTCCAGGGGTTCGTATCTATTTTCGAAGACATTATCCACACACGCTATTGTCCATTGACTGTAAACTTTGTTCATTTTCCAGATTGTTGTGTGTTATCGTACTTGGCATACTGGGAAACAATATGCTGTTTTTAGCTCCTCCATTGTCACAGCTGGCTTAACCAATAGTATTCCTTTCAGGTTCAAGCTTTTCAAGTCATTTTATTTACAAACTGAACATGATGTACTAAGCCGTAACTCGTTTTATACCAAGGTGAAGATAGAACAAGCAAGCGGTATCACAGCCTTCCTTCATTTACACAGCCCTAAACATATCTTGGGAAGTTGTCAAAACACAAAGTTTGTTCAAGTAATGTTGCATTCAGTCCATGTACACTGAACCAAGGGAAATCTGATTCAGTCCACCTGTAAGATTGATCCATGTTAGAGTTTGCTCTTCTCTCCCACTGACAGACACTCAGAAATCTCCTGCTATAGGTTGGCCCACACATACCCAGGCCAGAATCACTTCCACAAGCCCTAGCTGGGATCTTTATATTCCCAAAGCTCTTCCTCTATCCTAATTGGCTTTTGCGATTGTCTTGTTAGATAGTCCAGGCCCCATCCTGGATATTCCGTCTCAAGTGTGGGCCATTCGTGAGTCAGAATCCTTAACAAGATGTCCAGGTCCCCAAGGTGAGAGAGCCTATGATCCTCTGGAGGGCAATCACTACACACTCTCTCCTCCGGTGTCTTAGAAAGGGGCCTGGCTGAGGTCATTACCAGAGGTCAGGGAGCGTGACACACTTAAAACACAAATTCATTCTCTACTTCTAGCCAACTAATTAAACTTAAGAACGAAATCTTTCTTGGCAACGCTCGAGTAAAAAAGAAAAGGTAAGATTGCAGTCGTAATGAGGTGTGCTTTATTCCTACTTCGTTAAGTGGGATATGAATAGAGTTGTAGGTGTAAGAGCTCTCAGCTGGCTGTGTTTTGGTTCAGCCTTGCAGACTTACTACTCTATGTATTTAACACTGAGTCCATGGGGACACTGCTGACATTGCCGTGATAATGAAATCAAGAGACAGAGATCTTCTCTTTCTTAATATCCTGTTAATATAAATCTTCCCCTTTATTGATTGTGCAAATGACTTGCAAAATGCAAAAAGACGGAGGTATTTGAAAGTAACAAGCAGAGTGATTTTTTTAAATAACATAATTGTTCGACTACAACACCACATAGATTCTTCTAGATAATTGTATGTGTAACTCAAGACATACATCAAGGTAATACATTCAACAAGACACAACTCATCTAACGTTGGGAATCCAGGCTTCCACACTAATTCCCATTACCATGGTAATGTCACATTTCTTTTTAAGTTAAAAAACAAGCCAAGTCAATGAGTTTAATGATGAGATGTGAGATCAGTGTATCCTGTGGACTTCTATATGCATAGTTGCAGTGCCCTGGTTAGTGGATAGAGAGAAAGTAGCAGAGGGGGAAAAACACTGTTTCAAACAACAACCAAACAAAGACCACATAAAATTACTTCCAAATTATATATCCACGATTCAACTGAACAGTGACAACAATGAGACAACAGCGACCTTACCACTGTTGTGATGTACAAGTTTGTACATAGCACATAAACAGTTTGTGTAATTTGTAAAATAGTGGTTTGAACATATCGGCGTATAGTGCATATCACTTCGGATACGATCGCCTTGGTGACAAGCATCCAGTGGTGTGCTAGTCTGAATTGATCTCCAGCTCATGAGGCACATTGACAGTGTGTGACTGTTTATCCGTTGCACTTTGCTGAGACATTTCTGCTGAATTTCATCAAGTGGCAATAAGTAGATTATTTCCCGTTTCCTTTTTTTTTTAAACGCGGTCTAAATTCACTATAAAACGTTTTTATTGAAAAGCAATTTGTGTTGCCTCTTTGATAATTGCTTCGGATAGATAGCAGGCAATTGATGAAAGGACCCTTCTATTTTTTTTTGCACACAGCACTTTGTAGGATCCATATGTAAAGGATGGAGATAAAAACACGATAAGGAAAGACAGTGCTATATAATCTCTCTAATAGTGTCATAACTAATGGGACTGCTTGAATATGATAAGCCACAGTGTGCATTATCGCAGATGCCTAGAAAGGTAAATTTATGCATACAACTTTGTTTTCTAACTGTTTAAAAAGTATATAGCAAGTTGGTTGTTCAAGGTAAATACATTTTAGATTTTAATGTTATCATCAAATAACTGTCAGAGGTGTCAGTTTACCTCAACATATATTTTGTTGTTTACATTTGAGGCAGAATAGTAGCACATTTATGTTGCAGGTAGACATGTTTCTCTCCAGTAACAGCATTCATTGATTGTACATCAATAATGGAAGAAAGTTATTTTTTTTGTATAAGATAGCAAGGTTTTCGTTGACAGAAGGAAAACTCCATAGCACAGCATTTACACCTGATACAGGTGAAATGTAATCCCAGTACTGTATTTTCAAAATGGTGTTAATAATTCACATTTCAGAATAACAGATGTCAGAACTTATTGTTGTCTCGTGTTCCTGCTACAACTGACTGTTACGACTGACTCTTACTGACTGACTGTTACAACTGACTGTTATGGCTGACTGACTGTTACGACTGACTGTTATGACTGACTGTTACGACTGACTGTTACGACTGACTGTTATGGCTGACTGACTGTTACAACTGACTGTTATGACTGACTGTTACGACTGACTGTTACGACTGACTGTTATGGCTGACTGACTGTTACGACTGACTGTTATGACTGACTGTTACGACTGACTGTTATGGCTGACTGACTGTTATGACTGACTGTTACGACTGACTGTTACGACTGACTGTTACAACTGACTGTTATGACTGACTGTTACTGACTGACTGTTATGACTGACTGTTGCGACTGACTGTTACGACTGACTGTTATGACTGACTGTTACGACTGACTGTTACGACTGACTGTTATGACTGACTGACTGTTACGACTGACTGTTACTGACTGACTGTTATGACTGACTGTTACGACGGACTGTTACTGACTGACTGTTATGACTGACTGTTACAACTGACTGTTACGACTGACTGTTATGACTGACTGACTGTTATGACTAACTGAATGTTACGACTGACTGTTACAACTGACTGTTACAACTGACTGTTACAACTGACTGACTGACTGTTATGACTGACTGTTACGACTGACTGTTACGACTGACTTACTGTTATGACTAACTGACTGTTACGACTGACTGTTACAACTGACTGTTACAACTGACTGTTACAACTGACTGTTACAACTGACTGACTGACTGTTATGACTAACTGACTGTTATGACTAACTGACTGTTATGACTGACTGACTGTTACAACTGACTGTTACAACTGACTGACTGACAGTTATGACTAACTGACTGTTATGACTAACTGACTGTTATGACTGACTGACTGTTATAACTGACTGTTACGACTGACTGTTACGACTGACTGCTATGACTGACTGTTACGACTAACTGACTGTTATGACTGACTGTTACGACTAACTGACTTTTATGACTGACTGTTATGACTGACTGTTATGACTGACTGTTACAACTGACTGTTACGACTGACTGTTATGACTGACTGACTGTTATGACTAACTGAATGTTAGGACTGACTGTTACAACTGACTGTTACAACTGACTGTTACAACTGACTGACTGACTGTTATGACTGACTGTTACGACTGACTGTTACGACTGACTTACTGTTATGACTAACTGACTGTTACGACTGACTGTTACAACTGACTGTTACAACGGACTGTTACAACTGACTGTTACAACTGACTGACTGACTGTTATGACTAACTGACTGTTATGACTAACTGACTGTTATGACTGACTGACTGTTACAACTGACTGTTACGACTGACTGTTACGACTGACTGCTATGATTGACTGTTACGACTAACTGACTGTTATGACTGACTGTTACGACTAACTGACTTTTACGACTGACTGACTGACTGACTGTTACGACTAACTGTTACAACTGACTGCTACGACTGACTGCTACAACTGACTGTTATGACTGACTGACTGTTATGACTGACTGACTGTTACGACTAACTGACTGTTATGACTGACTGACTGTTATGACTGACTGAGTGTTACGACTGACTGACTGTTATGACTGACTGACTGCTACAACTGACTGTTATGACTGACTGACTGTTACAACTGACTGTTACGACTGACTGTTACGACTGACTGCTATGACTGACTGTTACGACTAACTGACTGTTATGACTAACTGTTACTGACTGACTGTTACGACTGACTGTTAGTGACTGACTGTTACTGACTGACTGTTACGACTGACTGGCTGTTATGACTGACTGTTATGACTGACTGACTGTTACGACTGACTGACTGTTATGACTGACTGTTACGACTGACTTACTGTTACAACTAACTGTTACTGACTGACTATTACGACTGACTGTTACTGACTGACTGTTACGACTGACTGTTACGACTGACTGACTGTTACGACTGACTGTTACTGACTGACTATTACTGACTGTTACTGACTGACTGTTACTGACTGTTACGACTGACTGACTGCTACGACTGACTGCTAGACTGATGGTTACTGACTGACTGTTACTGACCGACTGTTACTGACTGCTACGACTGACTGCTAAGACTGACGGTTACTGACTGACTGTCACTGACTGACTGTTTTCAGGAGGAGTTGATGATCATCAACACTTAAGCTTCAGTACATTGTTGGCTACGGCCTTCTAGCTAGCTGGCACACTCTCTCACGTCTTGTGTTTTAAATTGTAGGAGGCAGAGAATGGAGCTGTGTGTGGGAGCTTGTTTGTTAACGACACAACTGCCTCATGAGTGCTCGTTGGCAGCCTGCCTAGCCCCTGGAACTGGGGTGGTACAGATAGAAAGCTGGAAGTGAACCCAATCTTATTCTAAATGTGTGTATTTACTCATTTACCCAGCAGTCATTAGAACTACGTCTATTGCTCTGTGATCTATTCCCCTTAATTGGTTGAAACCGGCTCTGTGTATTTAATTTGCTCACAATAGATGACATAAGGCCTTTTCTCAAATGGTTTTCCAAATTCTAGAAGTATGTAATTGAATGGCGAGTGAAAAAATGCTTTTAAGTTAAGATTTATTATGTTTCCAAATGTCTACCACCCCCAACTGGGGAGTTAATTGTGCTTTGATTGTACTCATGTTGCCTGTTTAATTATCCCCTGTAGGTCCTAGACCTTGGATGTCAAACTCCTTTTGCCCCTGGGCCGCATTCGGTCTTCAACGAGGTATGGAGGGCCACACTGAAAATTGGTTGTAATTTCATTGCCGCGAAAATGTGCAAATAAAAAGTCCTCCAGCCAATCGTTTTGGGAGTTTTCTATACTTTGTCTAAATCAAATCAAATCCAATGTTATTGGTCACATACACACGGTTAGCAGATGTTATTGCGAGTGTAGCGAAGTGATTGTGCTTCTAGTTCCGACAGTGCATCAATATCTAACAAGTCATTTAACAATTCCACAACAACTACCTAATATACACAAATCTAAGTAAAGGGATGGAGTAAGAATATATATATTTAAATATATGGATGAGCAATGACCGACCGGCATAGGCAAGATGCGATAGATGGTATAAAATACAGTATATATATATATATATATATGCAAGATATGTAAACATTATTTCTGTGGCATTATTAAAGTGACAAGTGATCCATTTGTTAGTGGCCAAAATTTCAAGTCGGCATGCAGGCAGCATCTCTGAGTTAGTGATGGCTATTTAACCTCTCTGTGTACCGAACCCATTAGCAGGATTAAATTCCACAACATACGGTGATCGCTACATAAATAGTCATAATAAACATTCATGAATATACAAGTGTCTCACCTGGGTCGAAAGCCTAGAATCTTGCTAATCCAACTGCGTTGTCAGATTTAAAAAAGGATTTACTGCGAAAGAATACGATGTGATTATCTGAGGACAGAGCCCCATAAAAAAAACTATTTCAACCAGCACAGGCGTAACAACGTCAAAAATTGCAATAAAATAAATCGTTTACCTTTGACGATCTTCCTCTGTTTGCAATCCCAATGCTCATTGTTACACAATGAATGGTATTTTGTTTGATCAAATCCATTTTTATAGCCTAACACAAAACATTTTGTGAACCGCTTGTGTCGTGAATTCCGTCTCATTCCATTTTCGACAACACATTCGGTGTAAATACATACAATAAACGTGACTTTTCCAGTCATGTTACGCACAGCATTGTTTTGGTAAAGCGCATCTTCAGCTGTTTATATATCAATCAGTATGGCGACTAAGTCAGGGAAAGCTAAATCTAAGTCTAGATATACAGATGTACACACAATTTTAGAAATTGATCGGGAAAGTGAGACATAGATTGTTGGATGACGATTCCCAAATGGAGGAATATTTTATGAACGGAGAGGACGTCGTTTTGGACTGGTAAGTTCTTCTCATGCTAATGCCGTTGTTTGAAATTAATAATAAAATATTATTTGTGATTTTTTTTTACATTTTAGTGGCAATATATAAAAATGTAATGAAATTTGTAAAGTACATGTTAGCTATACATTGTGGGTGGGGGTATGTTTGTAGGTATGTGTATGACCCATAGCCTATGTTTGTGTGTGTATATATACATATTGTGGATTAGAGGGTGCATGGCCGAGATGCGTGTGTCTGCAGCTCCACCCCACCCCACCCCCACATGAAATAGCCTATTTGAGGCTGTTGAGGGGAGGGCAGGCCCACAACAATGGCCAAAGAGAAATGGAGACAGTAGATACAGCTGGTGTGTTGTAATATAATAAAGACAGTAGATCTAGCTGGTCTGTTGTAATATAATAAAGACAGTAGATCTAGCTGGTCTGTCATAGTATAATAGAGACAGAAGATCTAGCTGAAAGGTCATAATATAAAATAGAGAGTAGATCTAGCTGGTCTGTCATAATATAAATGAGACAGTAGATCTAGCAGGTCTATAATAATATATTCAACCTTATGTTCCCTGTACTCTATATATATCTGTTTATTATACCTGTTGATACAGGGCTCATATGTGAAACTATTCTAACTGAACATTTTCTTTCACAGTGACACTGACTCCGAATGGGAGCCCCCAGTGCGAAGGTGTCCATCCCCCACTGAAGCTGGTTAATCCGCTCCTGCCACAAGTGGTGTTCATCTGCCTAAATTTATTTCTGCAGGCATGGATGTGCCTCAGGGCCAAAAGGGCACAGCATGGATGCTAATGCTGTGTTCTTTGCAAAGTGAAGTCCCCCATCACCTGCACCACATGCTTGGTGACCCTCTGCTTTACAGCAGAAAGAGACTGCTATGGCACCTGGCATCAGCAGCACAATATTGTATAGAGGACTGAGGGTCTTCCAAATATTGAAAGTGTTATTTTGTAAATATATATATATATTTTTCATGTTTTTTCTCAATTTTGGGGGGGAGGGGGGAGGTGTTAGAATACCATTTTGGTATTTTGTATATAGTTATTCCATTCAAAATGTATAACTTCACCAATTTGGCCACTTGGGTACATTTGGGCTACTTGTGTGGGACACCTGGGTGACTTCATGATAAATGTCATGTAGCACACTCAAACTTTGCACAAGTACTGTTGCCCTCTTATGTTTTTCACTGAAATTGTCCCCATCATCCTATCTGAATGTTTGTTTTGTCTTGTTCATTTAAAAGATGGGCAGCAACAATAAAAATGAAAAAACTTACGTTTTTTTCATTGTATTACCTAAACCAGATCTATTGTGTTATATTCTCCTACATTCAATACACATTTACACAAACTTCAGAGTGTTTTCTTTCAAATGAAACCAAGAACATGCATATCCTTGGTCCTGAGCCTGAGCTACAGGCTCCGCAATTTCAGGCGGGAATTGAAAAACGTTTTTTTTAGCTTTATTTAACTAGGCAAGTCAGTTAAGAACAAATTCTTGACGGCCTAGGAAGAGTGGGTTAACTGCCTGTTCAGGAGCAGAATGACAGACTTGTACCTTGTCAGCTCGGGGATTTGAACTTTCAACCTTCTGGTTACTAGTCCAACGCTCTAACCACTAGGCTACCCTGCCGCCCCAGGGGGGGTAGCTGTAAGAGTTAGCATGGCCTTGAGATAGAAGCAATTTTTCAGGCTCTTGGTCACAGCTTTGATGCACCTGTACTGACCTCGCCTTCTAGATGGTAGTGGTGAGAATAGGCAGTGGCTCGGTTGTTGTCCGTGATGATCTTTTTGCCTTTCCTGTGACATCGGGTGCTGAAGGTGTCCATGAGGGCAGATAGTTTGCCCCCCGGTGATGCATTGTCCAGACCGCACCACCCTCTGGAGAGCTCTGTGGTTGTGGGCGGTGCAGTTGCCGTACGAGGCGGTGATAGAGCCCGCCAAATGTCTTCAGCCTCCCGAGATTGCGTCTTCTTCACCACATTGTCTGTCTGTGTGGACCATTTCAGTTTTTCTGTGATGTGTACGCCGAGGAACTTAAAACTTTACACCTTCTCCACTGCTGTCCTGTCGATGTAGAAAGGGGGATGCTCCCTCTGCTAAAGTCCACGGGAACAGCAGACTGGGACAAGGAGAGATTGAATATGTCCGTAAACACACCAGCCAACTGGTCTGCGCATGCTCTGAGGATGTGCCTAGGGGGCCGGCAGTATTGCGAGGGTCAATAAGTTTAAATGTCTTATTCACGTCAGCCATGGAGAAGGAGAGCCTACAGTTCTTGGTAGCGGGCCGCATCGGTGTCACTGTGTTATTTTCGAAGCCGGCAAAGTAGGTACTTTGTTTTGTCTGGAAACAAGTCAGTAGACCCTGCCACATACATCTCGTACCTGAGTTGTGACCCCACTTTGTCCCTATACTGACATTTCGCTTGTTTGATTGCCTTGCGGAGGGAATAACTAACTACACTGTTTGCATTCTGCTATATTCCCGGTCATCTTTTCATGTTTAAATGGTTCGCGCTTTCAGTTTTACGCAAATGCCGCTGTCTATCCACGGCTTCAGTTTTGGGGTAGGTTTTATAGTCACAGTTGGTACAACATCTCCTATGCACTACCTGTCACGCTCTGACCTGAGATATCTCTGTTTTCTTTATATATTGGTTAGGTCAGGGTGTGACTAGGGTGGATACGCTAGTTTTTGCATTGTCTAGGGGTTTTGTATTGTCTAAGGCTTTGTAGGTCAAGGTATTTGCATGTTTATGGTGGCCTGATATCGTTCCCAATCAGAGGCAGCTGTTTTTCGTTGTCTCTGATTGGGGGTCATATTTAGGTAGCCATTCCCCCTTGTCTATGTGTCTGTTAGCACTCACTTGTATAGCTTCACGTGTCGTTTTGTTATTTTGGTTAGTGTGTTCAGTGTTCATTCTTAAAATTATGAACACTGAACACTGAGTGAATTATGAATTAAACTATTTACTGATCCATTGTAAATGCTTTTATTTATTGAAGTTATAGAAAGTGCTACTAATGTTTGGGATGACAACTTTGAATGACATAATGTTGAAACATCTTTACCTGGTGTTTGTTTCACAAGCCAATGAGTTCACGAGTTCATCTGACTGTGCGGAAGTATATAAAGGGCCAAATTGTTGAAATCCTGACGTATCCCTTTAACACCTGATGAGATAACGGTGGAGCACATTTACCTGAAATCCTGACGTATCCCTTTAACACCTGCTGAGATAACGGTGGAGCACATTTACCTGAAATCCTGACGTATCCCTTTAACACCTGATGAGATAACGGTGGAGAGTCTTTACCTGAAATCCTGACGTATCCCTTTAACACCTGATGAGATAACGGTGGAGAGTCTTTACCTGAAATCCTGACGTATCCCTTTAACACCTGATGAGATAACGGTGGAGAGTCTTTACCTGAAATCCTGACGTATCCCTTTAACACCTGATGAGATAACGGTGGAGAGTCTTTACCTGAAATCCTGACGTATCCCTTTAACACCTGATGAGATAACGGTGGAGAGTCTTTACCTGAAATCCTGACGTATCCCTTTAACACCTGATGAGATAACGGTGGAGCATCTTTACATGGGAACATTATTATGTCCATGAACTATTAACCCCCCTCCCCATTGGTTCATCCCCCCCCACTGCTCTCTCTCACACACTAATCAGATCCAACCTACAACAAATGGGACAGGTGTCCCTGGAAGATGCTGACAGTTCTATTAAGTATTAAACAACATCAATGTTTATTTATATTCTAGGCTAACCTACTTTATTCCAGGCATGCTAATTTCAATATGTATTCATTATTAATGTGTGTATGTCACCATTTAAAAATAAATATCTGTATATTAAATATAATTTTTTATAATGGATGTACCTGTAAATTTTTTTTAAAATTAATATTGTTTGAAATTCATATATCTCCAACGCTAACAGGATCCCCTTGGTAATGTTACATTTTATAAATATTTACAAAATGTGTAGCTATAACCTTATGAGTTAAAACGTTCACTTCTACATGTGTCCATCTTAGCATGGCGGTATCAAACGTAGATGTCATATTTTTTTCCCCTTTCCACACATATAGATATTTAAGATTGATCTTAAACAGAGAGCCAGAGTGTCACATCGCTCACCAATGTAACCTGTCCTTGGTCTCTGAGCAGCGTGATTCTCTCTCACAAGCTCTATTACTCCTCTATGTTGGACCACAATACTTGGGGGCCAAGAGGTTTCTCTGGCCCCGTTGACTGTCAGCGATGCTGTTCAGCATTTTTTTGTTTCTCCAAGGCCTAAGGAGGAAATATAATTGAGAAATCAGCGGGGCCCATTCCTCCTCCTCAAAGTCATTGGCTTACACACTGTGTTCCCACACCAATAATCAGCTTAACGGCTTAGCCCTATTTGTACTTGAAGATTGTATGGATGGTGGCTCCTGCTTCTTATCCTGGCAGGGGCTGTGAGGGAAAGTGGTAAACTTTTGGTCTGGCGTGCATTCAGTATTGATGTATTTGTAGTATTATTCCCGCACACAACTCTGGAGAAGTACGTGTAAGTGTATAGCTGCAAAAGAACCAGACAGGAATCAACATCACTAAGCAGAGAAGAGTGTTTACAGGACCTCTCAAAGAAGTAAAAGTCGACCCTATTGATGACTAAGCTTTCTGTTGAGGTTTCTTATTTGAAATTATTATTTGATTGACAAGATGTACTCAAATCCTGAAATGTATTTATGAACATATTGTAGCCATCCTTTTCCCTGAAACCAAGTGACCCGATGATAAAACTCCTGCCGATAGAAAAGTAGGAGCAGGAAGTGTGTGATCAAAAGGCAATCTGCTCTAATCGCCTCGAACACCTCGAACACACCGACAGCGCCATCGCGCAAAGTAGGACACAGCATCATCTGGATATGTACGCAACAAGAGTTCAACATTCACCTTCTGTTACCATTTCTGTCAAGCCGTCAAACGCGTACAGTTTGACGCATACGTTGGATAAATCGAACGAACGTATGGACCACACCGAACGCACCGCAACTGCCTCTGCAATGCTGAAAGTCAAAACATAACGCTTCTACCGGGAATGAATGTAATGGCTTGTGTACCAAAACGCAATGACGCAGTCGGTGTGTTCGAAGCATAAGGCCAGGGAGAGAAAGAGATCCAAGATAGGATAGGATATTCGAAGCATAAGGCCAGGGAGAGAAAGAGATCCAAGATAGGATAGGATGTTCGAGGCATAAGGCCAGGGAAAGAAAGAGATCCAAGATAGGATAGGATGTTCGAAGCATGAGGCCAGGGAGAGAAAGAAATCCAGGATAGGATAGGATGTTCGAAGCATAAGGCCAGGGAGAGAAAGAGATCCAAGATAGGATGATACATTTAGATGGGAAATATTGTTTATGGTAAAGGGAACATCTATATATATATATTTTTTTTTTTATTCTGTCAAACTTTTGCTGTTTTCCAACAGTTCATCCTCTTTTGAACATGTTAAGGATTGACATGAATATGAATGGCATCATATGACTTGAGGCATTTTCTTTATTCTATATTTGCGTATTGTGCATAATGTTATGTTAGTTTCATGAATGTATATATATATATATTTTTTTTTTTTATATATTTTTTACATATTATGAGATTCATTGTATTCTACACTGGTGAATTGCCAAAAGGTGAGAGTTTCCTGCTCAAATTCGAGCTACAATGAGAACAAAAATGCTTAGGTAACATTTCCTTGTGTCATCACTTTTAGGTTAAAGGTGAAAGGTCAACCCTTTGGTGATGTTACTTTGTTGTTATACATACCTCTCTTTGTAAGGATGAGCAAATGTTCCATTACAAATGGAAGATCCTGATATACAATAATAAAGTTTACCGTTCTGTGATTTTTGCAAAAACGTTGCTCCAAGAAGGTTAATGTAGATCAATTGTGTGTCAATTTTACTGAAAATGCGAATATTATTACTGTTATTAGAAATGTCTATTTCTAGGAAACATAAAGTCTGACTACTGTAAATGCTTTATATATTCTTATACTGTGGTAACATTATTTGAAAACAAAAATGTCGTAGCGGAACATTGCCTGAAGTTGCTGAAATGTTCACTGTCTGCTGACTGAACACCTAGACTTAAGAGTATTGATTTTGAATTCAAACAAGATTTCCATCACATATGCCCAGTGCAGAACAAAAATTATATTTACAACTTGTCGGTATGAATCATAATTCTTTGACTGCATGTCTGACTCAAAGTGGGAAATTTATATGACTTGTCAGGATCTTTATGCTGACATTGTGAAAACCTCAATTGGGTATAAATAATAAGGAGGAAGAGCAAGCCACATTAACATACTCTAATTCAGAAAACTAATTACTACTGAACGATGAAATGTATTTTCATGTATGAATAGTGATCAAAGGCAGGTGTTGATGATGGTGCAGGCTTCTAACTCACCTACAGCCATGAGCCATGAGCCATGAGCCATGAGCCATGAGCCATGAGCCATGAGCCATGTTCCATGAGCCATGAGCCATGAGCCATGAGCCATGAGCCATGAGCCATGTTCCATGAGCCATGAGCCATGAGCCATGAGCCATGAGCCATGAGCCATGAGCCATGAGCCATGAGCCATGAGCCATGAGCCATGAGCCATGTTCCATGAGCCATGAGCCATGAGCCATGAGCCATGAGCCATGAGCCATGAGCCATGAGCCATGAGCCATGTTCCATGAGCCATGAGCCATGAGCCATGTTCCATGAGCCATGAGCCATGAGCCATGTTCCATGAGCCATGAGCCATGAGCCATGTTCCATGAGCCATGAGCCATGAGCCATGAGCCATGAGCCATGAGCCATGAGCTAACACGCTGACATAAGATGATTAGAAGGAAGCATTTGCAGATTTCCCTTCCCAGCAATAGGAGGATGGACATCAGGCGAGTGGTCAAGCCAGTTAAAGCTGCTGATTTATTGTCAAGTTGAACGAAGGTTCAGAGGCACGTGTATGTCTCTAAGGTGTTTCTATGTCTGCTCACACTACCACCCCTTCCTGTCCTGTTGATATGAAACCCTGTCTATGGCTCTAATGCCAGGTGAAAGAGAGTCATAGTAAAACAGGAATTCTCGGCTGGAACCTAACAGAGATTCAAATGTTTTTATAGCATTCCACATTCTTTAATTAAGTCAATGAATTTGGCACAGCAGAATGGTTTAGAAAGAGAAGCAGTTGATGATAGAATGTAATAGACTGGAAATGCACTAGACTAGCTCTTTCAAGGCTGTTTGTTTTAAATTGTTATGAAATACCAGTTGAAAGCCCTTCAATTCATAAAATGGTACTCAGATGAAGGTGAGGCTCATTCGTCATTAGGTCTACGATTAATAAAATGTAATAAATCATTTTCCGTTAATGAGATTTCCTCATTTCACCTCTCCAAAATAAAGAGTAGATTGAAATATCACTTATGGAACTATATGGTTTATAAACAGTGCATTAGATTGACAGAGTATTAGGGAAATTCAAAATAACCAGCATATTCGGGTTAATAACAAATGGCATTGGACTGTGTCCCAAATGGCACCCTATGTCCTATATAGGGCACTACCTGGTCAAAAGTAGATAACCATTTGGGACGCAGGAATGCTATTCAGAAATGCTCAGGCTGTAGAATAATGAATGAACCAGCTGATGATTCTATGGATGTTGTAAAAGAACGTCAGATCATAAGTCTCTCATAATTCTTTGAAAAGCTCTTGCAGTACTGTGCTGTAAGTGTTTGCGGTGAAGACATCATCTACAGGTGAATGACTACAGAGGGGGCTGCCGATGCTGACGTGTCTGTAAATCCTCAGGCATCCAAACACTTAATCTCCCCCGTCTGAAAAGGGAACACAAAGACTTGAAGTTGAAGTTAAAAACCAAGTTGCTTAAGGCAGCGTGTGATAGATGTGTTGTACATGTTAGAAGAGCAGAGGAACAATAAAGATGCGTTGCTTTACAGTAAACCACCTAGCCAACAAGGATTAGAGCTTCCCTTTGAACTCTTGCTGAAGGAGAGATTCCCTGAATTGCATGTAGGTGCTGTTGCATTTCTTATGTTTGATACAGTGAAAACACATACAGCAACTCACTTGCTCTCTTTCCGGGCATGTTAAAAATATCGTTTTACATCCCTCGGCAGAGATTTGTGCAACTGTTTAATCTGAAATTGCCTCCAAATACATCAGGGGTCAATATTTAAACGTTAGACATTCTTAATGTGGGAACATTCCAAGTGTGACTAACTGTCTGTAATCAGCTTTGACTCGCTGGCATAGACTCTGGACAAGATTCTAAACTGTCCTCTGGATCCGTGCAAAAATCACCCAGAACTGAAAAACACATCACTGTAGGGTAAATCTTCCCCTTTAACAGACATTGCTTTAGCTAGGTATTATGACATGTAGTTATTTAGTTTTACTGAGAATACTATTTTTCACAGGTATTAATTACTTTAATGTTCACCTTGGATGTTTTCCTTTGTGAGATTAAAATACTAATTTCAAAAGTAGTAAATAATCTGCCCTGGGACATATCATATTCTCTGACGGCCGGTGAATTATTTATTATAATCTGGCAATGCTGCGGTTGTTTATCATATATTAATGCGCTACATCAGGGAGCAGTTCTCCTCGGGCGGAGCATGAGGAGCGGTTTCTCTCCGGTCGGCAACAGGCAACGTGTAATATCTGTCAGGATTCATGGCGCTGCAGTCACAGGATGCTAATCTGACCACTGCAGGGCTCAATCACAGGGCTTGTGATCATTCTGTCCTACGGACACCTTGTCGCCACACATGATATCCTGAAGAAGAATCAAATCAAATGTATTTATATAGCCCTTCTTACGTCAGCTGATATCTCAAAGTGTTGTACAGAAACCCAGCCTAAAACCCCAAACAGCAAGCAATGCTGGTGTAGAAGCACGGTGGCTAGGAAAAACTCCATAGAAATGCCAAAACCTAGGAAGGAACCTAGAGAGGAACCAGGCTATGAGGGGTGGCCAGTCCTCTTCTGGCTGTGCCGGGTGGAGATTATAACAGAACATGGCCAAGATGTTCAAATGTTCATAAATGACCAGCATGGTCAAATAATAATAATCACAGTAGTTGTCGAGGGCGCAACAGGTCAGCACCTCAGGAGTAAATGTCAGTTGGCTTTTCATAGCCGATCGTTCAGAGTTTCTCTACCGCTCCTGCTGTCTATAGAGAGTTGAAAACAGCAGGTCTGGGACAGGGAGCACGCTCGGTGAACTGGTCAGGGTTCCATAGCCGCAGGCAGAACAGTTGAAACTGGAGCAGCAGCACGGCCAGGTGGACTGGGGACAGCAAGGAGTCATCATGCCAGGTCGTCTTGAGGCATGGTCCTGGAGCTCAGGTCCTCCGAGAGAAGAGAGAGAGAAATAAAGAAAGAAAAAGAGAAAGAGAGAATTAGAGAGAGCGTACTTGAATTCACACAGGACACCGGATAAGACAGGAGAAGTACTCCAGATATAACAGACTGACCCTAGCCCCCCGAAACATAAACTACTACAGCATAAATTCATGAGGCTGAGACAGGAGGGGTCAGGAGACACTGTGGCCCCATCCGATGATACCCCCTGACAGGGCCAAACAGGAAGGATATAACCCCACCCACTTTACCAAAGCACAGCCCCCACACCACTAGAGGGATATCTTCAACCACCAACTTACCATCCTGAGACAAGGCCGAGTATAGCCTACAAAGAAACAGTTTAACTGACAACGGGGTTTTTTAGAAGAGGGAAAATTCGTAAGAAAGTGTTTGTTTTTAATACTGTGCAGATATAAAATGAGAGCTGTGCAACTTCAAAAAGCAACAATTAGCACACATAAAGCCACTGCCACATAATCACTCTTACAGACTAATCGCTTCATAATGTCCTGTGGTTGTGTTTATAAAGTGCTAGACCATATCACACTTCATATAGGAACATGGGTCAAGGAAAAGGGTTAACAGATTTTACGCAAATGGTTGTAAAAGTGTGATTTACACTCAAATTGTTTATTGTTTTTCTTCTTGTTCATTACTAGTTGTTTTATTTGGTCTCAGTCGTAGTGAGAAAGAACCTGCTGCTCCAGTCCGTGTGCAGATGGATAATATTTGACACGTAGCGGTGAAGCTCTGCGAAGAACTAAGATATTACGTTGTTTACTGTGATTTATTTGATTTTTATTTTTCTTCATGATTTTGAGCTCAGTTGAGGTGAAGTACTTGGCCTTCTCATTTCAAGGCATTTGTTCGCCGTGAGGGCGGTGTGATAATATGTTATCGTGAAGTAGAGGTGGAGTGCTGTGTGTAGATGTTACCATTTGTCTGTAAGTCATCAGAAAGAGATTGGCTTCAGGCTCATTAGACAGAACAGCTGGTTGGGTAATGAACAGTGAACAGCATGTCACTAGGTTCACTCAACTTCCCACCAGATGTACAGCATTATTGAGAATGTGACTACGATTGAAAAGTGAAAAAAAAAATAGATGAATGGTAATGCGTCATTAGCTTTTGACGGTTAAATGGCTTTCGAAAGTAGGGCAGTACTTGTAGCCTTATACTAAAATAAATGTTAACTGCATTGTGTTATTGTTTGTTTACATCATTTGAACTACTATTTACTATAAAACCAAATCAAAGTGAATATAGAGTATAATACAGAACCTTGGGACCACGGTATCTATCCCTTTCACCTAAAGAATGTCAGCCAATCAAGGAGGGGAGAGTTTGAAAAATGCATTCTTACTAAGTGCCATTTTGAAAGAAAATGTATTTTCTAAACTCTTCAGCTTTTTCCCAATTACTGGTCTTCACACACTAGAAATCCCAGCTGTCACTCGGAGTACTGGGTTGGTTCTGGCCGTAATCCCTCACACCAACTCCAACAGTCTCACTTTATGATTAGCCAATTGTATCATTGTGTTGTCCCTCCATCCATTTTAAACATCCCTGTCACTAACTCCAGAGTGGGTCGACTTTTATTTGGAAGGAGTCAATAGCAACAGTTGAGAGCATACCTTGACAGCAGCAAGACGATATCTAGTACATTGTGAATCCATCAACGCAAATAAAAAAATAAAAAAATTAACGTCAGTACATGTATGTAATACAACATGTTGTCTTCATACTTGACTTGCAATCTTTTAAATGTTGTGATGAAACATCCTATTAACAGTTTCAAACCTTTAGTATTCTAATATTCTGTTTGTTGTACTGTACCTTACATCTAATATTACATCTAATATTCTGTTTGTTGTACTGTACCTTACATCTAATATTACATCTAATATTATGTTTGTTGTACTGGTCCTTACATCTAATATTACATCTAATATTCTGTTTGTTGTACTGTACCTTTCATCTAATATTACATCTAATATTCTGTTTGTTGTACTGGTCCTTACATCTAATATTACATCTAATATTCTGTTTGTTGTACTGGTCCTTACATCTAATATTACATCTAATATTATGTTTGTTGTACTGGTCCTTACATCTAATATTACATCTACTAGTGTGTCCAGAGTACTGTACCTTTCATCTAATATTACATCTAATATTCTGTTTGTTGTACTGGTCCTTACATCTAATATTACATCTAATATTCTGTTTGTTTTACTGTACCTTACATCTAATATTACATCTAATATTCTGTTTGTTGTACTGGTCCTTACATCTAATATTACATCTAATATTCTGTATGTTGTACTGGTCCTTACATCTAATATTACATCTAATATTACATGTACTACTATGTCCCGAGTACTGTACCTTACATCTAATATTACATCTACTATTATGTCCCTTGTACTGTACCTTACTTCTAATATTACATATACTATTATGTCCCTTGTACTGTACGTTACATCTAATATTACATCTACTAGTGTGTCCAGAGTACTGTACCTTACTTCTAATATTACATATACTATTATGTCCCTTGTACTGTACGTTACATCTAATATTACACTACTAGTGTGTCCAGAGTACTGTACCTTACATCTAATATTACATCTACTAGTGTGTCCAGAGTACTGTACCTTACATCTAATATTACATCTACTAGTATGTCCCTTGTACTGTACCTTACTTCTAATATTACATCTACTAGTATGTCCCGAGTACTGTACCTTACTTCTAATATTACATCTACTAGTATGTCCCGAGTACTGTACCTTCCATACATCTGTCCGTTGTACTGTACCTTACATCTAATATTACATATACTAGTATGTCCCGAGTACTGCACCTTCCATACATCTGTCCAATAGTGAAGTGAGCAGGTGTCTTCTGAAGGCTCTATTTGCAGATGTGACTGGCTGTTAGTGAGATCAGAGTATCTGAAAGTTAATGTGTTTGGATGTAGTCATGCAGAGAGAGAGAGAGAGAGAGAGAGAGAGAGAGAGAGAGAGAGAGAGAGAGAGAGAGAGAGAGAGAGAGAGAGAGAGAGAGAGAGAGAGAGAGAGAGAGAAAGAGAGAGAGACTGACCATACAACATCCTTTCAAACAGATGATCAAAATGAACTATTCATCATGAGTGTTGCTGAGTGGGTGTGTTTGTCATTGGCACCCTATTCCCTATGTAGTGCACTACTTTTGACCAGAGCCCTATTGGCCTAGGGTGCCATTTGGGATGCGGCCTGTGTGATTCTGCTGGGTTCAGGGAGAGGTGTTGGGGCAGATGAAGGGCAGACCAGACTATTAGAACCCCTCGTGTTTTTCTTACTTTGACGGATGAGCCGTCTCCTCGTAACGGTGTTATAACGCAAACCACATGACCTAGGGGAATAGATCGTTCTGAACTGGTATGAAGTATGGCTATGTGTGTGTGTGTGTGTGTGTGTGTGTGTGTGTGTGTGTGTGTGGGCTGAAAGGAAGACCCTATTTTAATATCCATCCATTGTGACAAATTGTGTCTGCCTCTGATGTAAGGCTTTACAATGATTACATCATTACTTACATACAGTATATATTCAACACACTCTATTTGTCTAAAAAAGTTAAGGGAATTTTGATATTGTGACATCCTCGCTGTGCGACACCCACAGAAGTCCATCCATTAACGGCTCTCTGTGTGGAATAAATGAAGTGTGGTGTATAGAGGGCCCTGGAAGGTACAAATGTCTACACTAACCTTTCCGAAGCGGCCGCAACCCTCGGGTCCGCCATTGAATTTATAATTAACTTGTGAGGAAATGTCGCTATTGTTCTATTAGAAGAGACATCTTGTCAATTCCAATCCTGGCGGAGATAGTCACAGCACTTCCTGTTGGGAGAAAGGTCAATAGCTGAGTGTAATGAGTGATTGACTCAAGGCAGAACAGTTCACACTGTGTTCTGATCAAGTACCAAAATGGGATTTATTTCCATATCATTTCCCCTCTCATTTCTAATTTGGTATAGAAAATCAGGCCCTGATTGAAGTGTTTAGCGTTAGGGCCAATCCTGGAGGATAAAAGTTTATTGAGCTTAAATAGAAGGGTGACAAGAACCGAGATGTGCTTTTTCCTGAGCCAGCTAGGGACTAGGAACGAACATAGACGAATACTGCCAAGATAGAGCAGAACTCTCACAATAGACTATGGACTAAGACTATGGACTTCATCCACTGGTCATGAAGAGAACGTAGTCCTGCAGTATATGGTGCCCATTTTAGGAAAGCTGTAGTATGGTGCCCATTTTAGGAAAGCTGTAGTATGGTGCCCATTTTAGGAAAGCTGTAGTATGGTGCCCATTTTAGGAAAGCTGTAGTATGGTGCCCATTTTAGGAAAGCTGCTGTATGGTGCCCATTTTAGGAAAGCTGTAGTATGGTGCCCATTTTAGGAAAGCTGTAGTATGGTGCCCATTTTAGGAAAGCTGCAGTATGGGAAATAGCAGTATTTAATTTTACCTGAAACTAAAAGTCATGAATGACCGTCACAAAGTAAAGTAGTCAGCCACGCCCACAAATCAATCACGTTTTTCCAACGTAAACTCACGCTGCGGATGTTAACTATACTTTGTTTAGTTTTTGAATATTTAGCATTGGTAAGACATGAAATATAATACGTTGATAGTTGAAGAAGTAAAGTCATTCAGAAGAAAGTAAAGAGATGAGTAATGTGAAAGGCAGCTGAGAATGTTATAGGGGACTCAGTAGTGTTAGCCTGGTAGTCTGGAGGATTCAATATTTATAGAAGTTGTATGACTAACGACTGGGACAGTAGAATACACACACACACACACACACACACAAAGTTTGATGATAGCCCGTGGGCATATGAGGGTTTTGTTTGTATTATTGCATTACACGCACGCACACACACACGCACGCACACACACACACACACACACACACACACACACACACACACACACACACACACACACACACACACACAATAGTACGATGTTATGATAAGCCTTTGTGGCTTGAATAGAACAGCAATTTATACTATTTAGTAGCCAGAAGAGCAGAAGAGTTGGATGTTGCCTTGAGAGAATGATGAATCTCCAATCTAAACCTCCTTAGGGGTTAATTGGAGGTTATTTGAAGTTCTCAGATTCGTTGTATTTGGAGTATCCGTGGGAAGACCAGTGGGTTTGTTTCTTTGTACTGTTTAGTAAATGCTTGAATCAGAATTTGAGATCCAGCAAAAGGAGAAGACAGTCTAAAACCCTTCAGAATCTCTTCAGAAACATACACTATGAATAAAGCAGAATGTGGACACTCCTTCAACATACACTATATATACAGCAGAATGTGGACACCCCTTCAACATACACGATATATACAGCAGAATGTGGACACCCCTTCAAGATACATGATATATACAGCAGGATGTGGACACCTCTTCAACATGCACAATATATACAGCAGAATATGGACACCCCTTCAACATACACTATATATACAGCAGTATGTGGATACCTCTACAAATTAGTGAAGTCGGCTATTTCAGCCACACCTGTTGCTGACAGCTGTATAAAACCGAGCACACAGCCATGCAATCTCCATAGATGGAGTGACCTTATTAAAGAGCTCAGTGACTTTCAACGTGGCACCATCATAGGATGTCACCTTTCCAACAAGTCAGTTCATCAAAAATCTGTCCTGCTAGAGCTGCACGGGTCAACTGTAAGTGCTGTTATTGTGAAGTGGAAACATCTAGGATGCTGGCCTTCTAGGCAGAGTTGCAATGATAGAAGAAAAAGCCATATCTCAGACTGGCCAATAAAAAGCAAAGATGGGCAAAGAACAGACACTGGAGAGAGGAACTCTGCCTAGAAGGCCAACATCCCGGAGTCGCCTCTTCACTGTTGACGTTGAGACTGCTGTTTTGCGGGAACTTTTTAATGAAGCTGCCAGTTGAGAACTTGTGAGGCGTCTGTTTCTTAAACTAGACACTCTAATGTACTTGTCCTCTTGCTCAGTTGTGCACCGGGGCCTCCCACTCCTCTTTCTATTCCGGTTAGAGACAGTTTGCACTGTTCTGTGAAAGGACTTGTACACAGCGTTGTATGAGATCTTCAGTTTCTTAGCAATTTCTCGCATGGAATAGCCTTCATTTCTCAGAACAAAAGACTGACGAGTTTCAGAAGAAAGTCTTTGTTTCTGGCCATTTTGAGCCTGTAATCGAACCCCAAAAATGCTGATGCTCCAGATACTCAACTAGTCTAAAGAAGGGCAGTTTTATTGCTTCTTTAATCAGGACAACAGTTTTCAGCTGTGCTCACATAATTGCAAAAGGGTTTTCTAATGATCAATTAGCCTTTTAAAATGATGAACTTGGATTAGCTTACACAATGTGCCATTGGAACACAGGAGTGATGATTGCTGATAATGGGCCTATGTAGATATTCCATAAAGAAATCTACCATTTTCAGCTACAATAGTCATTTTCAACATTAACAATGTCTACACTGTATTTCTGATTAATTTGATGTTATTTTAATGGAGAAGAAAATAGCTTTTCTTTCAATAACAAGGGCATTTCTAAATGACACCAAACTATTGAACAGTAGTGTATACGAGATAAGTTGAGAAAACCAATCATTTTAAATTTACTTAATTTTTTCCTAAGTTTTCTCAAATTGGAGCTAAGTTCGGGACAACCATTTTTTTTGTTGTTTTTCAGGTAATACTTGGACTGAAAAGTTGAATTTTTAAAAAAGTCTGTGGAACCAGTTACATAATAATAATTAGTTGAAACAACACATTTTTTACAGTGTATGTTCACCCCTGTATTACATGCTAAAACCTGAATGCATAATTCTCTGTGAAGAGTAAAGCTGAACAGGTAAGTTCTCTTGACAGTTCCCAGCAGGTGAAAGTTTGGAGAGCTTCGCGCATCTGAATTTCAACCGGTTCAATGAAGGTGGTGGCACATTTCCAAAGCCTTACATCAAAACACAAATGTGCCTATCCTGCAAATATTCTATCATTAACTATAATTAGTGAAATACAACATCCAGATGTTTTTCCTTGTAGACTGACCTACTTACTTTTTAAGACTGTGAGTCAAGTTCAGATCTGACCGTTTTCCAGATACTGCATTGCTACTTTAGTGGTTGTGTGGTGTAGAGTATGCACACTAGGAAAAAGCTGCTGAACTGAAATCAGAGTAATTTTAAAAAAAAAAATTTTTTAAATGTTAAAACCACATTTAACAAGTCGACTTAACAAAGTCTTTACCTATTCTAAACAGCTGATTTGATTTGATCATCTAGTTCCATTCCCTCACTCTCTCTGATAGGACACATCCACTTAATAGATACAAAGTATACCGTTATCAAACATCTAACAATTATACCCTTCCATTATATCAGGTCTGGCAAAAAAAGGCAATCACGACTAACCTTTATACCATAGTAGCAGCATTGATCCAGCAGAAGAGGTTATCCTGTATCAACGCTCCATTAATATCCGCAGCGTGCTTGGACGAATGCAAAGTTACCTCCTGTGTCCCAAATTGCACCCTATTATTTTACGTAGTGCGCTACTTCTATCCAGAGCCATGTTAGCCATCGTCAAAAAGTAGTGCACTACTATTATAGGGAATAGGCTCCCGATTTGGGACCTGTGCGTCATTTGTGTAGCTAAGCGGTATCCACCTTGAGACCACTGCCAGTTACATTAATACCATGCCATTACGATGATGTCTCGTTATGTAGAGGAAGTCGTGACGAGGTTTTGGTGTTTTTTTTTTTAGAGATACATCCCCAAAGGACACTATACTTGACTAAATGACAGGGTTAATATACAACATAGCCTGTCATAAACTACAAGCAGAGTTCAAACACGTGACTTTGAGGATGACCTAACATAGGAAACCGTATCCTTGGTCTCTCTTGCACCTGAGGTGAAAAGGGGCTTAAAGAATGGGGGGAGATCACTGTTCAACAGCCCTGAACCCCCAGTTGGATTCATTAAAAAGCATTAGGAATAAAACAGAAACCTTGATGGCAATAAAAAAATAAAAAGAAGAAGAATAGGCAGGGACTATATTACTAGCCTTCCCAACGTATTAGTGGCCACTTGACTTTCTACCAAGACTTCAGATCATATTTTAAAGGCAGTCGGGTTTTCTTCCCTTCTCAGAAAACGTCCAATCCCTGACACCTGAGATCTCATCTGAAACTTTACAATGGTGAATGGAGCTGTATAATACTGCCATGCAAACTCATTGTGTCTAAACTACACGATGGAGCTGTAAACTACTGCCATACTAACGCATGGTGTCTAAACTACACGATGGAGCTGTAAACTACTGCCATACTAACACATGGTGTCTAAACTACACGATGGAGCTGTAAACTACTGCCATACAAACTCATTGTGTCTAAACTACACGATGGAGCTGTAAACTACTGCCATACAAACTCATTGTGTCTAAACTACACGATGGAGCTGTAAACTACTGCCATACAAACTCATTGTGTCTAAACTACACGATGGAGCTGTAAACTACTGCCATACAAACTCATGGTGTCTAAACTACACGATGGAGCTGTAAACTACTGCCATACAAACTCATTGTGTCTAAACTACACGATGGAGCTGTAAACTACTGCCATACAAACGCATGGTATCTAAACTACACAATGGAGCTGTAAACTACTGCCATACAAACGCATGGTGTCTAAACTACACGATGGAGCTGTAAACTACTGCCATACAAACTGATGGTGTCTGAACTACACGATGGAGCTGTAAACTACTGCCATACAAACGCATGGTATCTAAACTACACAATGGAGCTGTAAACTACTGCCATACAAACGCATGGTATCTAAACTACACGATGGAGCTGTAAACTACTGCCATACAAACGCATGGTGTCTAAACTACACGATGGAGCTGTAAACTACTGCCATACAAACTCATGGTGTCTAAACTACACGATGGAGCTGTAAACTACTGCCATACAAACGCATGGTATCTAAACTACACAATGGAGCTGTAAACTACTGCCATACAAACGCATGGTGTCTAAACTACACGATGGAGCTGTAAACTACTGCCATACAAACTCATGGTGTCTAAACTACACGATGGAGCTGTAAACTACTGCCATACTAACTCATGGTGTCTAAACGACACGATGGAGCTGTATAATCAAACGTATGGTGTCTAAACGACACGATGGAGCTGTATAATCAAACGTATGGTGTCTAAACGACACGATGGAGCTGTATAATCAAACGTATGGTGTCTAAACTACACGATGGAGCTGTATAATACAAACTCATGTGTTAGCATTATCAGGCAGCCTTAAAAAAAAGGTATTTTCACAGAAAATAACAAAATATATATTTGTTTTGTGGGGGAGAGGGTTGAATGGGTATTGTAATCCTTTATGAATAAAAACATCGTTTTGACAATGAGGTAGTGTTCAGTGGGTGGGGGGGGGGAACTAAAATTGGAAAGGTAGATTTTATTCATAATGTGCTGGGATTTAAGATTGTCCTAAAAGAGGTTTTTCTTTCACGGTGTGTAATGTGGGTGTAGGCGTGTGTCTGTGATAACTAAAATGAATTCAAAAGGTAATACATCAATGTGCACTAAGAGAGACTGGGAAAGGAAGATACATCTTCCTGTTTCCACGGGAACATGCAAATACACTTTGGGCCCCAGGAAGCTCAACAACTGTGTTTCTCGACGTGTGAGATGATTTCTCATGGACTTTGCAAGCCGTCTCAGACACAGGTCTGCAATGTAATGGAACAAATAAATGACCCTACCTGCGCCACAAATGGCACCATATTCCCTATATAGTGCACTACTTTTGACCAGGGCCCATAGGTTACACCCATGGGGCTCTGGTCAAAAGTAGTGCGCTATAAAAGGAACAAGGGGGTAATTTGGGACACAGTCCCTGATGAGTGCAGCCTGGCTACAGCAGGGTAGAGGGAGGATGCAGAGGTACACTTTTGACTTTCCTCCAGAAAGCTTTCTCCTCTGCAGAGCCATCAACAGACTAATATCAGTATAGGGTCATTAGAGCTGGAATCCAACTGTAGAAAGGAGATTTTTGCAACATTAAATTTAACACTGCCAAGCCAGTATATAATATTCTAGTTATAGCCTTGGATCACCTTACAAAAAAAGCCTACTTAGGAACTAAATGGCGTTTTGCTCTACGACTTGGTTTGGAGAATCGAGGGACTAAATTAAGGGCACACGTCCACTGAACAGAAATATAAATGAAACATGTCAAGTGTTGGTCCCATGTTTCATGAGCCGAAATAAAAGACCCCGTCCATATGTTAACAAAAAGCGTATTTTTTCTCAGATTTTGTGCACAAATTTGTTTACATGCGGGATCGTCTGTGACCAGCCACCTGGCCAGCTGATAAAACGGAGTAGTATTTCTGTAATAAAGCCCTTTTGTGGGGAAAATGTATTCTGATTGGCTGGGCCTGTCTCCCCAGTGTTTGGGCCTGGCTGCCAAGTGGGTGGGCCTATGCCCTCCCAGGCCCACCCATGGCTGCACCCCTGCCCACCCCTCTGAAATCCATAGATTAGGCTCTAATTCATTGATTTCAAATGACTGATTTCCATATATGAAGTATAACTCAGTAAAATCATTCAAATGTTGCATGTTTATATTTTTGTTCGGTATAAATTCAAGTGCACTGGTGGTTAAATTACATGCTCCGTTTTTTACAATGTGACACCATCTATCCTTTATGAGATTTGACTGAGATTTGGTGAAAATAACCCCAAAAATAACCTGAAAATGTTTTGTAAAGTAACATTTTGTAAAGTTACATTCAATAGAGTAATAATACCACCATTTTGGATAATAATTTGCAGTTCAATGTCAAAATGTATCTTATATGACATTTAACTCAATTTGTTAACTAAACCATACGTGTTGTAACAGGTTTTACACGTATTGATAAGAGCCGTAAATGACTGAACTTATTGACAGTTTAATGTCAATGAGTCGCTCAAGGAGTCTTGTGTGATTTGAAAGTTGCCATCTCATTATGCTTTGAGAAGAGCTTTGGAAATGAGAGGATCAATAGATGAATCTCAGATGCAACTCCTGAAAGGTGTCATAAGTTTAAAATTAGTACAAGGTCAATGGGATATTTAATGAGTTTTCAATTTCTGCAATCAACATATTCTCATTACAGCTTGTTGCCTTCAGATTTTTACTCTCATCTGAATCAATACTCTATAGACAAGTGTATATTTTATCTTCAGATCGAAAAGCATCTCACAAATCAAACCAATGCTTCTCTGTTACAATGAGCTGATGAAATATTTACAGAAAAAAACACCAATAAAACAGTAACAACGAGTCAGTTCTGAACCAAAGAGTTAAAAATAAATGTTAAGGATGCTTTCTGGAAAGGAGCATTTTTTTGAAGCACTCGCTTTGTCGGTGAGCTGAACTAGCTGAAATAAAGTTAACTAAGATAACGGAGACCACACAGGGCCAACAGAATTTATTAAAGAAAGCTGGACCCAGATGTTAACGATTATGGATTTGCAGGGATGGCGTGGAATGCATAATCACTTGTACCTGAACAGTGTACAACTTCACTCTTGGAACTTTCAGCATTTAAACCATAGAATTTAGCAGTTAAAAGAGATGTAACTATTTGATATGTGAAAGAATCTACGGAACATCCTTCCCAGGTCGTGATGACTAACAGCTGCCCACAGCTGCACACACACATAGATATACAGTAACATGTCAAACGTTTGGACACACATACAAATTCCAGTTTTTTTTTTTTTTTTTTTTATTTTTTTTTTTTACAATTTTATACCTTGTAGAATAATAGTGAAGACATCAAACTATGAAATAACACATATAGATCATATGGTGATCCAAAAAAAGTAAAATATATTTATATTTGAGAGTTATTTTAAAGCAGCCACCATTTTCCTTGATGACAGCTTTGCACACTCACAGCATTCTCTCAACCTGCTTCACCTGGAATGCTTTTCCAACAGTCTTGAAGGGGTTCCCACATATTCCGAGCACTTGTTGGATGTTTTTCCTTCACTCTGAGGTCCAACTCATCCCAAACCATCTCAACTGGGTTTAGGTCGGGGTGATTGTGGAGGCCAGGTCATCACTCTCCATCACTCTTCACCTTGGTCAAATAATCCCTTACACAGACTGGAGGTGTGTTTTGGGTCATTGTCCTGTTGAAAAATAAATGACAGTCCCACTAAGAGCAAACCAGATGGGATGGCATATCGCTGCAGAATGAATTTCCAGTCCATTCACATGAATCAGTAGAACTGGTTTGTCAGGCTACGGGAACAAGTCTATGATGATGTTGATGAGAGATACTACCTGAATATAGTGAACACATACAGTAGATATATGTATTAGATTAACTAGATAAAAAGAACAATAATGGAAACCCATTTATCAACACAAAATAATTACATTCTCTTACTTAAACTCATCTGCCCAGCGGATATAACCACAGGTTATGAATAAACCCGCGCATCACTAGTGTGCATTGGTTACAAGGTCATTAAATAGTGTGTGGCTGAAGAGCGGGTGGGTTGCGGGCAGGTTGAATAAAGATAAACATTATTAAAAAATTCCATAAATGTATAATTATTGTGCAATTTATATCATTTGATTGCATTATTTTAGGCTATCTGGTACTACTGCATAAGTCTAAACTTTAGGGCTAAATGTACACGTGCCAAATAGCCTACACAGCCAATCTCCAAGTAATGTTTTTTGGAAAACGGGCAAAAAAAGTTAACGTCAATCCATGGAGGCAAAAAGGACATTGTCAAAGTTGAATTCAATCAGACAAAAGCTGCGATAGGAGAGTTGAAAAGAAAGAGAAATGGGGAGGGCCATAAAAGTACATATTTGAAAAAGATTTGGCAACGTGGTAAAAGAGGATGATAGCAGTGCTAGCTATGTTATGTGTGATAATTGTGAGGCTCGATACAAATTCCACAGTCACAAGACGGAACTTCAAATAAGCCTATGGCATGTCAAGGGAACTGTAGACTCCTGTTGAGTTAAATGGAAACTGAAACCTGGACATTGACTCACCAGAATAACTTACTGTTTTTTTTGGCAAACTCCTAAATCCTCTGATAATAGTAGTCCTGTGCGGTTTGAGCAAGAAATCAATAACTGATTCGATAAATTGAACATAGTGCTGCGCATAGCCTGTATATGAACGGCCTTCATGTATCGACTTCGACGGTCTTTTTTGTATATAACGTTGGTGCCAATTAATTGAACATCGCCAAATGCATCATAAAAAAATATTGAGCCTCTGGAATAACGGGCATTCTTGGGTAATACATATATAACCAACTGTTCTCTAGTAATACATGTCCCGTGCGGATAGAGCAATAGCCTTAATGATAACCCCTGCAGATTTAAGCATTTCTTGCAGTAAAATTCTACACCAAATGTAGGCAAAAACTGGACTTGGGAACAGGATGGAGAAATATAAATATGATTTATTTCCTTCTGTATCTTGAGAGAATGCAATGCTCAGCTAGATACCATCTGTGGAGGTGCTGTCTTCATCATAAAAGCTGATAGTATTTCAACCACATAAAATATGCATCGAAGCCGAACTGAAATCTGATCAGAAACACATTTGGTCGTTTTCCCAGCTTTCTTTTTCCTTTATAACCGGTCAAACTGATGTAATTTCGACATTTTTCACAGAAAATCTTTCCCGTTTTTTGTTTTGTTGTTGCTGCTTTATTGCATTTTCTCCCCAGTCCCTAAACGTCTTTGCTCCTCGGTAGATGACAGAGAAAATTAACCGATGTAAACAACTTTGAAGCATTCATACTATCGATCTATTACGTTATTCTGTTGAGCAAGGGTTGATTTAGTCTTCTAGGGAAACATATAACAGAAGAGAATCTGCATGTATCTAGTTATAGACAAGTTGACGAACAAATAGCCTACCATAACGTCGGGGAACTATAAGCAGAGACATATCTACATCAGGCAACAACAACAACAACAAAAAATCCTACAACTCCTTGTCAAAAAAAAATCATTATTTTACTGTAGCCTACAGCGCATTGAAATGTGTTGGCATGTGAACGAAATGTCCTAAACAATTGCCGGACTTTGAGGTTTTGCCTTTTAAGCCATTTTGAAGCTAGGTGGTGTTAAAGACATTAATTATAAAATACTATCAGTTCCACCACCTTGACTCATATTAATTTTTCCCCTGGTTGATTTTGATGTCCCTTTTTCCTCTGCAGCTCTCTCTACCTCTCGAACATTAAGGTTGCATACCAATCGTTACATATTTTTTTTTATACCCCTTTGACAATTAACATGGAGTCTTGGCTACTATTGAACCGCATACACATGCCATGAAATGTAGTCATCAGACTATATAGAGGGGCATAGATACATATGACACATATGTTTATATGTTATATATAGTATATGTTGTTGTCCCCCCCCCCCCCCCCATTTACCTTATCCTTAAAATGCGAAAATACACTTCTGATTATGCCTTTGCAATGATAACAATAGCAGAGCACATATCACGTGGACGTAGCTGCCACATTCATTTTCTAAAACTAGATATATTTTCAAGTTGACACAGCAAAGTTTATACATTAATGGGAGGAGCATGAGAATTATAAAGATACCATTTTCCACAGTTGAGAAACTCATTAAGTAGCAAAAACAGGTCATTGATTTAACAGCTTTGTCCGGAGATTTTATGGGACATAAGTGAGTCATAAGATTTCACTATGGATCATTAAATGAGAGCTGTGGATGATTTCCCCCAAAACATTTTACTTTCTATAACCTCATTTAAAGGCCTTTTGCTGTGTTCTCCAAAGACACAAGGTCTACATGGACCTAGACACTATATGGAAATAAAACACAATGTAGGACACGGGAAGTGCTGTTAGTATCATGACTTCATTACTAGGTAATAATAATTCATTAATAGTCATTTATTACAAAAAAACACGTTTCAAAAAATTAAAATGCTTTAATTTACCAATGAACCGTTTAACTATTCCTTATTAAGTTAGGTTTCTGAACGTCAACATCATTTTTTGCTTTAAGGATGGATGAGGCTCGTGTTCCTAGCTTTTAAAATGTATTTAATAATAAAATGTATTTAATAATACACGAAAATGCTTTTAAACACTTTGCATATCTTAATGGATGACCTTCTGAAGAGAGACAGACTAAGTTGTACAGAAGTGTTGCTGGATTTTAAAGAGACAGGCTAAGTGGTACAGAAGTGTTGCTGGATATTCTAAGAGACAGACTAAGTGGTACAGACGTAGTGCTGGATCTTAAGAGACATACTAAGTGGTACAGAAGTGTGGCTGGATTTTAAAGAGACATACTAAGTGGTACAGAAGTGTTGCTAGATCTTCTAAGAGACAGACTAAGTAGCACAGAAGTGTTGCTAGATCTTCTAAGAGACAGACTAAGTAGTACAGAAGTGTTGCTGGATCTTCTAAGAGACATACTAAGTGGTACAGAAGTGTTGCTGGATATTCTAAGAGACAGACTAAGTGGTACAGACGTAGTGCTGGATCTTAAGAGACATACTAAGTGGTACAGAAGTGTTGCTGGATTTTAAAGAGACATACTAAGTGGTACAGAAGTGTTGCTAGATCTTCTAAGAGACAGACTAAGTAGCACAGAAGTGTTGCTAGATCTTCTAAGAGACAGACTAAGTAGTACAGAAGTGTTGCTGGATCTTCTAAGAGACAGGCTAAAGGGCCGTCCACACCAAGGATGATAACTTTAAACATAACTATGTTCTAATTCAAGTGAACAGGAGCGTTCAACACTACAACCATAACTACAAAAAATATAACGAGGCGTATAGTTCGAATCACTTTCAGAGCAATTTTATATTTTGCCTTCCCTCCGATGATAAAAAATTGACAACCAATCAAAAATGCATTTTATTTGAAGCGTACTTGGTTCTCGATGCTCAATGATTCTGGAGAGTTGGGGAAAAATGCAGCGAGCATGGTAAGCTTGCATGCATAACTGGGCATGTGTGAGCATACCGGTGGCCACAATAATAAGAGGAGGACTTGGGAGATTGATGATCCACGACAGACAGCGCATGAGAAGGTCATATTTTCCGATGGTAGGCCTATCTGTTAACTTCAATACATCCTGACAAAATACACACTACGACAGGCCTGCTAATGTGCCTTTCTGGACCTGGTAAACTGTTGAGAAAAGACCCATTATTGATCCAAATGGTTGCCTAATCAGTCCTCGGGAAGATTATTATTATTTGGGAATGAAACATGCACTCAATACGCAGGGCTTTTTAGTGGTTATTCAAATGGAAGATTCACTGCAGATTAAAGACTAGAAATCTTTACACACTAGAAGATGTTTCATAGTCTTTTTTTTTATAAAGAATAATCAAATGCCTTGTGTTGTTATAGCCTAGATGTGATCATTTTCTCATCCATAACATTTTTTTAAGTAATACTAGGCCTAATATTTAGCTAATGATTGGATGGGTTGCACTTGCTTCTAACTTAGTCTACCCATATGTATTCACGGTTGTCTTCGTGCAAAAAAAAAGAAAAATCTAGTCTACAACAGCTTGTCGTAGCCCTGCACAATATTCAAACATTTTATATTTCTACTACTAGTCGATCGAGGAATGACTCCAGCTTGCTCTTGCTTTGCTGAATGTAAAATAGGGGAGTTTGAAAAGAGAGAGAGAGCGAGAGACAGAGTGTGTTTGTGTGTGATGAAAATACACCATATGAGTAGCCTGCTAATGTACCTTTCTGGACCTTGTAAACTATAGAGAATAGATCAATAAATGATCAAATGGCTACATGATCAGGCCCAGGCTGGAGGCAGTTATTTTGGCATGAAGCTTTCAAAACAGGACGTTTGAGGGGGTTATCCAAATTAGCCTACATCACTGCAGTTTACAGCACTAGACACATCATTTGTGTATTCACTTGACAACAATAATTCCTCACTGTGCTGTGTTGTTGTAGCCTAGGTAGAATCATTTTTTTTGTTGTCTAAAAACGTAGGCCTAATCCTAGGACAAGATGAGGCCGATAGAGATGGCAGCTTCGCTTCAAGTCCTTAGGAAACTGTGCACTATTTTGTTTTTTTATGTATTGTTTCTTACATTGTTAGCCCAGAAAACCCTAAGTGTTAATTACATACAGCCGGGAAGAGCTATTGGTTATCAGAGAGACTTAAATATTCTCATCCCATTCCTTTACTAGATTGTGTGTATTAGGTTTTGTTGTGGAATTTGTTAAATATTAGGTTTTGTTGTGGAATTGTTAGATATTACCTGTTAGATACTGCTGCACTGTCGGATCTAGAAACATAAGCATTTCGCTACACTCGCAATAACATCTGCTAACTATGTGTTAGTGACGAATACAATTTGATTTGATTTGATTTAGTGGAGCATTTGCATGTCCGAGACATGACATTTCATCATCTGTTGACATTTTTTTTTATTGCACTTTGACAGGTGAATATTTATAGCCCTACTATTTAGCTAATGAATGGCCTACAATCTAGCTAATATATCGCTTCTTACTTTGGCTACACATCTCTAGCCTCTCTCTCTTCCAAGCTGTTCCCGTGAGCAATACAGGCTAATAGGCTAGGCAAGCCTCGCCCCTATTCCTCTTCATGTGAAATCCCAGGAAAAGCTATGGGCTGCAGAAGCTACAGGCTACAGAAGCTACAGGCGATAGAAGCTATAGGCTACAGAAGCTATAGGCTACAAAAGCTATAGGCTACAGAAGCTATAGGCTACAGAAGCTATAGGCTACAGAAGCTATAGGCTACAAAAGCTATAGGCTACAGAAGCTATAGGCTAAAAAAGCTATAGGCTACAGAAGCTATAGGCTACAAAAGCTATATGCTACAGAAGCTATAGGCTACAAAAGCTATAGGCTACAGAAGCTATAGGCTACAAAAGCTATAGGCTACAGAAGCTATAGGCTACAAAAGCTATAGGCTACAGAAGCTATAGGCTACAAAAGCTACAGGCTACAAAAGCTATAGGCTACAGAAGCTATAGGCTACAAAAGCTATAGTCTCCAAAAGCTATAGGCTACAGAAGCTATAGGCTACAAAAGCTATAGGCTACAAAAGCTGTAGGCTACAGAAGCTAAAGGCTACAAAAGCTATAGGCTACAAAAGCTATAGGATACAGAAGCTACAGGCTATAGAAGCTATAGGCTACAAACGCTATAGGCTACAGAAGCTATAGGCTACAGAAGCTATAGGCTACAGAAGCTATAGGCTACAGAAGCTATAGGCTACAAAAGCTATAGGCTACAGAAGCTATAGGCTACAAAAGCTATAGGCTACTAAAGCTATAGGCTACAGAAGCTATAGGCTACAAAAGCTATAGGCTACAGAAGCTATAGGACATTTATTTGCAGAATTGTTTATATTAGGCCTAATGGCATTTTTGTGGCGCGAAGCGGGCTTGCTGTTGCTAAGTGCTGAATTTAAAATAGGCCTGGGCCAACTGTCACACAGGACAGACAGAGGGATGAGCACAGCTAAAAATAATCACCAGACAAATTCCCAATCATAAGAAAAGAAAACGGAAATCACTTGCAAACAAACCACGTGAGCAACTAGGCCAGCATTGACATGAAAAACCACTTGAGCAACTAGGCCAGCATTGACGTGAAAAACCACGTGAGCAACTAGGCCAGCATTGACGTGAAAAACCACTTGAGCAACTAGGCCAGCATTGACATGAAAAACCACTTGAGCACCTAGGCCAGCCTTGACATGAAAAACCACTTGAGCAACTAGGCCAGCATTGACATGAAAAACCACTTGAGCACCTAGGCCAGCATTGACATGAAAAACCACTTGAGCAACTAGGCCAGCATTGACATGAAAAACCATTTGAGCACCTAGGCCAGCATTGACATAAAAAACCACTTGAGCAACTAGGCCAGCATTGACATGAAAAACCACTTGAGCACCTAGGCCAGCATTGACATGAAAAACCACGTGAGCAACTAGGCCAGCATTGACATGAAAAACCACTTGAGCAACTAGGCCAGCATTGACATGAAAAACCACTTGAGCAACTAGGCCAGCATTGACATGAAAAACCACTTGAGCACCTAGGCCAGCATTGACGTGAAAAACCACTTGAGCAACTAGGCCAGCATTGACATGAAAAACCACTTGAGCAACTAGGCCAGCATTGACGTGAAAAAACACTTGAGCAACTAGGCCAGCATTGACGTGAAAAACCACTTGAGCAACTAGGCCAGCATTGACATGAAAAACCACTTGAGCACCTAGGCCAGCATTGACATGAAAAACCACTTGAGCACCTAGGCCAGCATTGACATGAAAAACCACTTGAGCAACTAGGCCAGCATTGACATGAAAAACCACTTGAGCAACTAGGCCAGCATTGACATGAAAAACCACTTGAGCAACTAGGCCAGCATTGACATGAAAAACCACTTGAGCAACTAGGCCAGCATTGACGTATGTAGCATTGTAGCATTGACAGTATGTATGTACAGGCTAAACAGTGTTTGTTGTTGAAATGCTACATTTGTTTTTCATTACATGTACATTGAAGTGTTATTTGTAGTTGTTACTATGACAACGAACACACCCTGAAACAGTAGTGAACGATCTTTGTCACCACCTTATTTCTAGACCTACAGCGAGCAGTAGGATGCGTTGATAAGTTTATTGACAGGTGTAACACGGAAGGAGAAACGGTCTGCTGGTGCTGATATTATAGAGACAGACTAAGTGGTATAGAAGAGCTGCTGGATATTATAGAGACAGACTAAGTGGTACAGAAGAGCTGCTGGATATTATAGAGACAGACTAAGTGGTACAGAAGAGCTGTTGGATATTATAGAGACAGACTAAGTGGTACAGAAGAGCTGTTGGATATTATAGAGACAGACTAAGTGGTACAGAAGAGCTGCTGGATATTATAGAGACAGAGAAGTCTCTCTGTGTAGGACTAAGTGGTCAGCATATTCACCTACACAGACATACTTCACTCACTGCAGCATATTCACCTACACAGAGAGACTTCTTTCACTACAACATATTCACCTACACAGACATACTTCACTCACTGCAGCATATTCACCTACACAGAGAGACTTCTCTCACTACAACATATTCACCTACACAGAGAGACTTCTCTCACTACAGCATATTCACCTACACAGAGAGACTTCTCTCACTGCAGCATATTCACCTACACAGAGAGACTTCTCTCACTGCAGCATATTCACCTACACAGACAATCTTCACTCATTCCAGCTTCTTAATGGATAATGAATGCATGCCAATTTAGAATCCACTCGTCCCTGCAATTTTAACAAAGGTGCTTCGTTGATTTGCCATGCAGGGACAATTTTCCTCAACCCATCTAGTTGTAAATGAGTATGGGATGCAGCTATGCCCACAGTTTTAATCCTCTGGCGTTGGGTTGGCAGAGCTGTACAATCAGGATGCAGCAAGCAGCCAGCTAACTCTGATGGCTATGGGATGGCATCGGCTGTACCACGGTGTAAAAACATTAAGGAAAGACGTTCCACCCCCCCCCCCCCCCCCCCCCCCACCCCCCCAAGCTACATAGAAGGCTGTATAAAACCCTGACCTGGCTTTCATTTGCATATTTTATTCAACCTCTATATATTTCACATTTTTATTATTTTTAACCCATATTTTACCAGTTAAGTTAACTGAGAACACATTCTCATTTACAGTAACGACCTTGGGTATAGTTACAGGTGATAGGAGGGGGGATGAATGAGCCAATTGTTAACTGGGGATGATTAGGTAACCATGATGGTACTAAACGTCCAATCATTTCTGGGTAACAATTTAGTACCTTTACTGTGATTGTGTTGAAATTAAATTGTCAAAAAGAAGAAGATAAAAATACCTTCTTAGCAATTAGCAATTTTCAAGCAAGAATTTTGCTAGGGCTGTCTTAGCTGGGAAGGTAAAAAAATAAATGAGCTGTTATTGGCAGAGAGGTTTGAAACTCTCTTTGTTATTTGTCTATTAACTCATTTACCACGTGGTGATGTCACCAGGCATGCCAAATCTCACCTAACAGCTCTTACACTAAAAGGGCGTTATTATAATTTTCACATTTTCACAGTATTATCCCGACCTCATTGTGTTTAAATATAGTGAAAAATAATATAAACACGACATACAACAATTTCAAAGGAAATCATAAGATTTAAATAAATTACTTAGGCCCTAATCTATTGATTTCACATGACTGGGAATACATAAAATAAAATAGGTTGGGAGGGGTTGATCAGAAAACATGTCAATATCTAGTGTGACCACCATTTGCCTCACGCAGCGTGACCCATCTCCTTTGTATAGAGTTGATCAGGATGTTGATTGTGACCTGTGGAATGTTGTCCCACTCCTCTTCAAAGACTGTGTGAAGTTGTTGAATATTGGTGGAAACGGGACCATGCTGTCGTACACGCCGATCCAGAGCATCCCAAACATGCTCAATGGGTGACATGTCTGGTGAGTATAAAGGCCATGTAAGAACTGGGATATTTTCAGCTTCCAGGAATTGTGTACAGCTCCTTGCGACATGGGGGCTGTGCATTATCATGCTGAAACATGAGGTGATGGCGGAGAATGAATCATACGAACATTGGCCTCAGGATCTCGTCACGGTATCTCTGTGCATTGAAATTGCCATTGATGAAATGCAATTGTGTTCATTGTCCGTAGCTTATGCCTGCCCAAAACATAACCCCACCGCCACCATGAGACCCTCTGGTCACAATGCTGACATCAGCAAACCGCTTTCCCACACGACACCATACACATGGTCTGCGGTTGTGAGGCCGGGTGGACCTACTGCCAAATTCTCTAAAATGACATTGGAGGTGGCTTATGGTAGAGAAATGAGCATTTAATTATCTGCCAACAGCTCTGGTAAACATTCCTGCAGTCAGAATGCCAATTGCAAACTCCTTCAAAACTTGGGACATCTGTAGCATTGTGTTTTGTGACAAAACTGCACATGTTAGAGTGGACTTGTATTGTCCCCAGCACAAGGTGCACCTGTGTAATGATCATGCCGTTTAATCAGCTTCTTGGGAAATTATAAATGCTCAACAACAGGGATATAAACACGTTTGTGCACATCAATTTTGAAAAATAAGCTTTTTTTGCATTTTTTTTTGTTCAGTGTATATACAGTACCAGTCTACTCATTCAAGGGTTTATCTTTATTTTTACTATTTTCTACATAGTAGAATAATAGTGAAGACATAAAAACTATTAAAAAAAACACATGTGGAATCAACTATCACAAACAAGTGTTAAACAAATCAAAATGCGTTTTACATTTGAGGTTCTTCGAAGTAGCCACTATTTGCCTTGATGACAGCTTTCCACACTCTTGGCATTATCTCAATCAGTTTCACCTGTAATGCTTTTCCAACAGTCTTGAAGGAGTTACCACATATGCTGAACACTTGTTGGCTGCTTTTCCTTCACTCTGCAGTCCAACCCATCCCAAACCATCTCAACTGGGTTGAGGTTGATTGATTGCAGAGGCCAGGTCATCTGATGCAGCACTCATCACTCATCATCCTTCTTGGTCAAATAGCCCTTTCACAGCCTGGAGGTGTTTAGGGTCATTGTCCTGTTAAAAAACAAATGACAGTCCCACTAAATGCAAACCAGATTTGGATGGCGTATTGCTGCAGAATGCTGTTGTAGCAATGCTGGTTAAGTGTGCCTTGAATTCTAAATAAATCACTGACAGTGTCACCAGTAAAGCACCCCCACACCATCACACCTCCTCCATGCTTCACGGTGGGATCCACACATGCGGAGATCATCCTTTTACCTACTCTGCCTCTCACAAAGACACAGTGGTTGGAACCAAAAATCTCAAATGTGGACTTATCAGACCAAAGGAAAGATTTCCACCGTTTTAATGTCCATTGCTCGTGTTTATTGGCCCAAGCAAGTCTCCTCTTCTTATTGGTGTCCTTTAGTAGAGGATTCTTTGTAGCAATTCGACCATGAAGACCTGATTCATGCAATCTCCTCTGAACAGTTGATGTTGAGAGGTGTCTGTTACTTGAACTCTGAAGCATTTATTTTCGTGATGCAATTTCTGAGGCTGGTAACTCTAATGAACTTATCCTCTGCAGCAGAGGTAACTCTGGGTCTTTCATTCCTGTGGCTGTCCTCATGAGAGACAGTTTCATCATGGAGCTTGATGCTTTTTTAGAATGCAGTTGAAGAAACGTTTGAAGTTTGTGAAATGTTCTTCATTTACTGACCTTCATTTCTTAAAGTCATGATGGACTGTGGTTTCTCTTTGCTTATTTGAGCTGTTTTTGCCATAATATGGACTTGGTCTTTTACCAGATAGGGCTATCTTCTGTATACCAACTCTACCTTGTTACAACACACCACAACTGATTGGCTCAAACGTATTAAGAAGGAAATCAATTCCACAAATTAACTTTTAACAAGGCAAACCAGTTAATTGAAATGTATTCCAGGTGACTACCTCATGAAGCTGGTTGAGAGAATGCCAAGAGTGTGGAAAACTGTCATCAAGGCAAAGGTTGGCTACTTTGAAGAATCTCAAATATAAAATATACTTTGATTTGTTTAACACTTTTTTGGTTACTACATGATTCCATATGTTATTTCATAGTTTTGATGTCATCACTATTATTCTACAATGTAGAAAATAGTACAAATAAATGAATGAGTAGGTGTGTCCAAACTTTTGACTGGTACTGTATATACTGTATATAACCCACTGGTACGTTCACATTAAACACTTCCCTTATTTATTTATTTATTTAACGAAACCAAATCAGCTCTGTGAGCATAAACCTTAGCCAAACAGTTTATTGTGTTGCTGTCATTTTGAATGATCACAGAGTGGAGAGCGGTGGTGATTTTATTTGCACTGTATAATATCTAAATCATCAAGCAACAACAAACTGGGAATGCTGATTGAATTGGAAAATAACACGAAAGAGCAATTTATATTTGATTTAATATATATGCTGTTTCTCATCTAATATGACCCATTTGCCAACAGTTTCACCTAAAACCAGTTCAGGAAAGATTTGTCTTCCATTTGTGATAGTTTGTTCAAGGATTTGGTGAAGACTCTTTTCAACAGAATTTTTGAGCACGTGTGTGACTGAAATCGGCACGGGGTGTCCTGGTTGACAATCATCTCAACAGTCATAGCCAGTGGAACGGGGGTGCCAGCCGCTAGACTCGCATGGCTGTGTGAAATATATTTTTCAAAGGTTTGTGATATTGTCGATTTTTCTTACTCCGTTTTATTCTCCAAAGGGTAGAGATGTCAACAGATTGCCTTGCCGTGACCCCCTAGTCCCAGGGGCCCTGTTAATTAGGTTGCCAAATATGGGCATGACGATGCAACACAGCTGAATAGGAAAAGGATTCTGAAAACTAAGTCAACCACTGTTGTTTCCCTCTGTTTTACAATTGTGGACAAATTAATAAATGAGGCCATAGTATAACAGCTAAGGGGATAGACCACATACATAACTACAGTGGACTGGTAGGTAGACCACATACATAACTACAGTGGAGTGGTAGGTAGACCACTACAGTGGACTGGTAGGTAGACCACTACATTGGACTGGTAGATAGACCACTACATTGGACTGGTAGGTAGACCAATACAGTGGACTGGTAGGTAGACCACTACAGTGGACTGGTAGGTAGATCACTACATTGGACTGGTAGATAGACCACTACAGTGGACTGGTAGATAGACCACTACATTGGACTGGTAGATAGACCACTACATTGGACTGGTAGATAGACCACTACGGTGTACTGGTAGATAGACCACTACACTGGACTGGTAGGTAGACCACTACATTGGACTGGTAGATAGACCACTACAGTGGACTGGTAGATAGACCACTACATTGGACTGGTAGGTAGACCAATACAGTGGACTGGTAGGTAGACCACTACAGTGGACTGGTAGGTAGATCACTACATTGGACTGGTAGATAGACCACTACAGTGGACTGGTAGATAGACCACTACATTGGACTGGTAGATAGACCACTACATTGGACTGGTAGATAGACCACTACGGTGTACTGGTAGATAGACCACTACACTGGACTGGTAGGTAGACCACTACATTGGACTGGTAGATAGACCACTACAGTGGACTGGTAGATAGACCACTACAGTGGACTGGTAGATAGACCACTACAGTGGACTTGTAGATAGACCCCTGCGGTGGACTCGTATGTAGAGGGAAGACCACTACAAGGTAATGAAAGATTTATGTGGGTATCCTGTGTGCTGTGACTGTTTTCAATTAGGATAATGGGTAGAACGTTTAGAAGGTTTACAAGACCAGTACAGTTGTGGTCAGGGATAGTCTTAATGTTTACAAGACCATTACAGTTGTGGTCAGGGATAGTCTTAATGTTTACAAGACCATTACAGTTGTGGTCAGGGGTAGTGGTAAGGTTTACAAGACCATTACAGTTGTGGTCAGGGATAGTCTTAATGTTTACAAGACCATTACAGTTGTGGTCAGGGATAGTCTTAATGTTTACAAGACCATTACAGTTGTGGTCAGGGGTAGTGGTAAGGTTTACAAGACCATTACAGTTGTGGTCAGGGGTAGTGGTAAGGTTTACAAGACCATTACAGTTGTGGTCAGGGATAGTCTTAATGTTTACAAGACCATTACAGTTGTGGTCAGGGGTAGTGGTAAGGTTTACAAGGCCAGTACAGTTGTGGTCAGGGATAGTCTTAATGTTTACAAGGCCAGTACAGTTGTGGTCAGGGATAGTCTTAATGTTTACAAAGCCAGTACAGTTGTGGTCAGGGGTAGTGGTAAGGTTTACAAGGTCAGTACAGTTATGGGCAGTAGTAGTGGTAAGGTTTACAAGGTCAGTACAGTTGTGGGCAGTACAAGTGGTAAGGTTTACAAGGTCAGTACAGCTGTGGTCAGATGTACTCGTAAGGTTTACAAGGTCAGTACAGTTATGGGCAGTAGTAGTGGTAAGGTTTACAAGGTCAGTACAGTTATGGGCAGTAGTAGTGGTAAGATGTACAAGACCAGTACAGTTGTGTTCAGATGTACTCGTAAGGTTTACAAGGTCAGTACAGTTGTGGTCAGTAGTAGTGGTAAGGTTTACAAGACCAGTACAGTTATGGGCAGTAGTAGTGGTAAGGTTTACAAGGTCAGTACAGTTGTGGGCAGTACAAGTGGTAAGGTTTACAAGGTCAGTACAGTTATGGGCAGTAGTAGTGGTAAGGTGTACAAGACCGGTACAGTTGTGTTCAGATGTACTCGTAAGGTTTACAAGGTCAGTACAGTTGTGGTCAGTAGTAGTGGTAAGGTGTACAAGGTCAGTACAGTTGTGGGCAGTACAAGTGTTAAGGTTTACAAGGTCAGTACAGTTATGGGCAGTAGTAGTGGTAAGGTGTACAAGGTCAGTACAGTTATGGGCAGTAGTAGTGGTAAGGTTTACAAGGTCAGTACAGTTATGGGCAGTAGTAGTGGTAAGGTGTACAAGGTCAGTACAGTTATGGGCAGTAGTAGTGGTAAGGTGTACAAGGTCAGTACAGTTATGGGCAGTAGTAGTGGTAAGGTGTACAAGGTCAGTACATGGACTACATTGTTGTTCATATTTTAATGAAATTCTTCCAAGTATGCAACACTGTCAAAATAATATTATCTAGACGTTCTCACACAATGGAAATAGAGCTTGTGGTATCAGCAAATAGAAACATTCAGTACAAACTGAACATACTGGTAGGGAGACTAGTTCTCAAGTTCTGAAGAATTTGAACATTCTATGTCGTAGAGTTCATTCTCCAATAACACAGGAAGGAAGTCACTGCTCAGACACAGACAGACATCTCCACAGTCAGAAAGCCTTTGGTGTGCAACTCTCTCTACTGTGGTTCATCTATTCATTATCTTTTTTTGTTTGTCAATTACCTAGATGTGGTTCTGTGCTTGATGAGGCGGGAGCCCCTCTGTCCAGTGTGATTAAGTGTCTGTGTGGCTGGTGTTGCCAGTGACCCTGCTAGCTGGTCACAGTGTCTCTCACTGCAGTTATTCACTGGAGCTGGGAGATAGCATCTCAATGTTTGTCAGATCCATGGCTCCTGTTTTAGTACGGACATTATTTTTTTTATTCTGTCAGAAATGTCACTTTGAATCTTGGACCGTGTCAGTGTTAAGTGTGGTTCCCCGACAGAGAAATGAACACAGAGGTAGCTACAGTAGGCTTATCCTTTCTCCCTCTACTGGCATTGGATACTACTGTACGTAGGTCCACACCAGCCAAGGCTTTGGTCAGAGTTTGAGGCTTTTTTTTTGTTGTTGGTGATAATCTTAATGTAATCGTAAATAATCTAATGGACAGTCAGAGTTGTTACGCTGTAAAAAAGCTGCTTTCCAGGCGGTTTTGGGTGATTTCAATCCAAGGCCCTCTTGTAACCTTAAACTATGCTCATTAAACCACATTATCTCTCAACCCAAAATCCACATTGACATTCCCTATTAAATGTGCTGAAAGAGTTGACATCGTCGATGTATCGCCAAGACACAATGTCTAATTTATAGAAGTCGCCTATAGAGCTCATTGTTCACAAATGCTGACACATGTTTCTGATCTGGTGGAATAGGGAACAGTCACTGTTTAATAAGGTCTATAATGTATGTTTACACTCTCCCTTCAAGCATTACCATGTTCAAGGTAACCAGTTCCTTTTATATTGATTTTTATTATTGAATTACTTGACCTCAAGGCGAAGCTTACAGCTAAGCCTGTGCCAATCATTATCGGGTGGTATTGACTTCCATTGTGACAGACTGAACTCCTTTCGGGTTTGTTGACTCTTGACAGCGGGGGAAGGAAAAGTCAAGGTAGCTGTTCAATATTGGACTAGGACATAGAAACTTTGACTCCATGTTACATTGTGTGTAACTTTTAGTGTCCCACACACCCAACCCACAGTTCGCTATGGCTCCTGTGTTAAACCCCTCCCATCTACACACAGAATTGGAACTTAAACACAAGAAAAATGTTGTCCCGTATTTAGCCAGAAGGATTAAGGTCTCCACTATTCCATGGTGCTTCCAGAAGGATTATAATGACCCATTTTATATCCCTGATCTGTTTTCCGTTAGCCTAATTTACATATTTGGTCCTGAAGTATCAAGGGCAATGACACACGTGCTCATAGAGTCGTAGTCGTCTGCATTAGGGACACATCATCCCTAGGACATCATCCCTCCAGCCCCTCCTCTCAGCATGTCAGCAAGTTGTCCTTAAGATACCCACCTACGCCCCCGGGCTGATTAAAGATCCTGTCAGCTTGCATCTTCCAAGACCAATAATTAAAATGGAAACATAAAGTTGGGGACTAATGAACAGCGGCTGGATAATTATTTATTCAATAAGTACAGCATGTGTCTCTGTGTCTAGTTTTGTACCGAATTAATGCTACCCTTGCACTTCTCTGAGATGTGGCTAAATCAGTCACCAAGAGTGTCCTGGTTGAACCTGAGACTTACAGCCATGTTCTGTGTACAATATTCAGCTATAAATTGACAAAAATATGGATAAGATTTGGTTGAACGTCTTGAGAACCGTGACAACGTTGACCCATAGAGTCCTCTTATTGGTGGATCCTGACGTGGTATCTCTTCTGAGCAGATAGTTTCAGGTGTTATACTCCCGTTAAAGTGTTTCATCCTTTTAAACACGGCAGAACAAATTGATTCAATTTTTACTAAAGATGAATCCAGTCTTGGTACCTTGGTGGCTTGGTCTGGATGCTTGTGGTGTGCTGTACTTTTAAATAATTCCAACACCCACAGTTTTTATCTTAACGATATGTATTTACAGTATATACATTTTATTTTTATGGATTTCCATTGTTTTCTACCTCACAATGGATTTAGAATTTTATTTGAAAATTGAGAGCAATTTTGGCAAAGAAATGACAATGTCATATCGATGTCTGACTGAGCAGTGAGCAAACGCCCCTCCCTAGTTCAAATCATAGATTTTGATTTCAACGCTGTGATAAATAATGAAATATGTTAATATTTCAGACAGATACATGTAATAAAAGGAGATATCGCACTCAGGGCACCTCATTAAGCTCTGTCTCAGAGAAACGCATTATACTGCAAACTATTTATACGGTATATAACAATGTTGGATTTGAAGCCTTGATGGCCATTGGTCAGCCAGCCGTGTACATCCACTTGTCACTTTCTTTAGTCTTTTATTGCTCATTTAAACTGGGTTAGCAAGTTTCATTTGATGGAAGCCATTATGTGACATTATAAGGCACAGGCTGATGGACTGATAGACTGGTGGCCTGGCTGGTCCTGGGCAAAATCACATCCCTAATTAATATTGTTCTGGCTTCCCTTTCATGCTTATTCCACTGTGAATATTCATACAATAGTAAAAAAAGAAAAGAGGGTCACACTGTGTGTAGGCCTGCAGTACGTTATAAATAACATTTCAGGGTAGCACCAAACCCTAAGGGCGTCGAGCTAAAAACGTTAACCTGTGTGTGTTCCGATCAACTTGTTTATGATGTCAAATTATGTGAGTTGGTGTAAAATTTTTTTTTGCAATTGTATGTATTACTTATTGTTGAACTATTAGTTGCAACTTGAAACAAAACGATATCAATGATAAATGATATATAATTTTTTTGTTTGTAAAAAAAAAAAAAATATGACGTACAAGAGGAAGTCTGTGCTGTATCTGTCAGCAGGGCGGCCATCTTCTGTTGCGTTGTCTGCATTTAATTTGACCTCATCATAAAGAAAAATGCTTTGAAATCAAGGTGTAAGCCATTAAAACAGATACAAATTTAAACACAGCTCCATTTGAACAAAAACATTAGAATTTTGATTCATATTTCTCCAGGCTATTCTAGCCTACCGATATGTGGCGTGGTAAGGTATGTGGATATATATATATATATATATATATTGTGGTATGTTCACAGAGCAGCGAGGGCCTCAGAAGGCTCAGGAGTGATATGTGGTGACAGTGCAGTGCCAGACTGTTGACACAGCCGTCATCTCCTGGGTACTGGGGTTGGGAGAGCCCCGGGCCTGATTATTTACAGGCCTGTGCTGCCTGCCTACGTGCCCTAGCTCCCTCCAAGGGTACGTCCCAAATGTCACACTATTCCCTACATAGTGCACTACTTTTGACCAGATCCCTATGAGCCCTATAGGCCCTGGTCAAAAGTAGTGCACTATGTAGGGAATAGGGTAGCATTTGGAATGCAGGGCACATCAAATGTTCCGTGCACACCAAATGTTCCGTGAGGACACCAGGAGATCTCTCCTCTTCCAAGCCCCTTAATTGGATCAGAGCCATATTTTATTAATGGTGAAGTCTATGCCGTCTAGTTTGCTGCATGATTACCACATTTTTAACATTTATTTAACGAGGCGAGTCAGTTAAGAACAAATTCTTATTTACAATGACGGCCTTTCGTCGGCCAAACCAGGACGAAGCTGGGACAATTTTGCGCCGCCCTATGGGACTGCCAATCACGGCCGGTTGTGATGCAGCCTGGATTCGAACCAGGGTGTCTGTAGTGACGCCTCTAGCACTGAGATGCAGTGTCTTTGACCGACGTGTCACTCAGGAACCCCTATTAATGGCTGCTGGTATCCAAAGAGCAACATGACCTGTAAGATACAAACATTCTGTCTGTGGTTGGGAAATATATTCTATATGTTTCTATGAAAACTGGTGAGAGAGAGAGAGATGGCAAAATTAGCTTTGCGTTGACATAGTCAATTGTAGACATTTGTTGTCATTGCTTGTATTTTGTGTTTATTATTTAAGTTGTTAATTGTCCTTTGATCAGAGATCAAACAGAATTCTGATCTCTGAGGTTAAATATCCATCAACGTCATAATCTTAGTTATACTGATAGTGTGTGCAGTGGTTTAGCACAGTTTCGGCTAACTTCTTGCATTTCTACACATTTTTCCATGGGGCAGAGAGAAAATGTTGCAGTTTTATAGCTAATCTCAAGCTATTTTACACATTTTACCATGAGGCAGAAAGGAAAATGTGCAGTTTTATAGCTAATCTCAAGCTATTTTACACACTTTGCTATGAGGCAGAAAGGAAAATGTACAGTTTTATAGCTAATCTCATGCTATTTTACACAGTTTACCATGAGGCAGAAAGGAAAATGGGCAGTTTTAAAGCTAATTTTCTGTCATTCTAAACATGTTACCATGTCTTATACGCTATCTTCGAATCAAATCAAATGTTATTGGTCACATACACATGGTTAGCAGATGTTAATGCGAGTGTAGCGAAATGATTGTGCTTCTAGTTCCGACAACGCAGTAATATCGCACAAGTAATCTAACAATTACCCCAACAACTACCTAATACATACAAATGTAAAGGGATGGAATAAGAATATGTGAGGAGAGGGGTGTATACTACTCCATTAAAGTGTGCTTTAGACATTGTAGCAATGCCTGAAGATCAGTGGTAGCCTTCCCCGGGGGCTCGATTCCATCCATATCAAGGAAATTCATCATTTTAGCATGATTGAAATGTGCAGTTCATCTCCAATTGAGCCGACGTATTCAGCATTTACGGTGAATAAAGTCTTTGCTAACGCAGGGAACGTTGCCTTTACATTACTACACTGGCGGATATTCAGCGCTATGGATTGAATTGAGCCCCTAAATCAAAATCACTCAAAGAAAGCTGGTGTATTTGATGTCCGGAGCACCGGCTAAGATATAGATGACTACACTACATGTGTGGAGGGTTGTATTGAAAATGCTCCTTTGTCCTCGAATGCTTTCAAAGACTCCAAAACCTAAAAGAGCATACCTCAATAATTTAACATGAATACTTAAGATGAGCACAAAGATTCTGAAGAAAAGGTTCGTTCCGTGGACTGAAGAAACTGAAGAAAAGACTAAGACCTTTGCTGACAGAGGGAATAACACATTCTTTCAAACATTGAGAAATACATAGTATCTAGAGCGAAGGCTTAGGATAGGAAAATGATATTTAGAGAGAAGAATTACATGGAGGATATTTAGATAGAAGAATTATGATAAGAAAGAAAATATTTAGATAGAAGACTTACATGTAGGATAGGAAAGAGGATATTTTTTTACATATTTTTTCACCTTTATTTAACCAGGTAGGCTAGTTGAGAACAAGTTCTCATTTACAACTGCAACCTGGCCAAGATAAAGCAAAGCAGTTCGACACATACAACAACACAGAGTTACACATTGAATAAACAAACATACAGTCAATAATACAGTAGAGGGAAAAATGTATATATACAGTGTGTGCAAATGAGGTAAGATAAGGGAGGTAAGGCAATAAAATAGACCATAGTGGTGAGGTAATTACAATATAGCAATTAAACACTGGAGTGATAGATGTGCAGAAGGTGAATGTGCAAGTAGAGATACTGGGGTGCAAAGGAGCAAAATAAATACATAAATACAGTATGGGGATGAGGTAGTTAGAATGGCTATTTACAGATAGGCTATGTACAGGTGCAATGATCTGTGAGCTGCTCTGACAGCTGGTGCTTTAAGTTAGTGATGGAGACATGAGTCTCTAGCTTCAGCAACTTTATTTTTGCAGTTTGTTCCAGTCATTGGCAGCAGAGAACTGGAGAAAGGCGGCCAAAGGAGAAATTGGCTTTGGGGGTGACCAGTGAGATATACTTGCTGGAGCGCGTGCTGCGGGTGGATGCTGCTATGGTGACCAGTGAACTGAGATAAGGCGGGGCTTTACCTGGCAAAGACTTGTAGATGACCTGGAGCCAGTGGGTTTGGCAACGCGTATGAAGTGAGGGCCAGCCAACAAGAGCATACATGTTGCAGTGGTGGGTAGAATATGGGGCTTTGTTGACAAAACGGATGGCACTGTGGTAGAGTGCATTCAATTTGTTGAGTAGCGTGTTGGGGGCTATTTTGTAAATAACATCGCCGAAGTCGAGGATCGGTAGGATAGTCAGTTTTACGAGGCATGGGTGAAGGATGCTTTGTTGCGAAATAGGAAGCCAATTCTAGATTTAATTTTGGATTGGAGTCTGGAATGTGGGTCTGGAAGGAGAGTTTAAAGTCTAACCAGACACCTAGGTATTTGTAGTTATCCACGTATTCTAAGTCAGAGCCGTCCAGAGTAGTGATGCTGGATGGGCGGGCAGGTGCGGGCAATGATCGGTTGAAGAGCATGCATTTAGTTTGAATTTCATTTAAGAGCAGTTGGAGGCCACGGAAGGAGAGTTGTATGGCATTAAACCTCGTCTGGAGGTTTGTTAACACAGTGTCCAAAGAAGGGCCAGAAGTATACAGAATGGTGTCGTCTGCGTAGAGGTGGATCACCAGCAGCAAGAGCGACATTATTGATGTATACAGAGAAGAGAGTCGGCCCGACAATTGAACCCTGTGGCACCCCCTATTACATTCAGGATAGGAAAGAGGATATTTACAGAGAAGACAGGACAGGAAAGATGATATTTACAGAGACGACTTAGGACAGGAAAGATGATATTTACAGAGACGACTTAGGACAGGAAAGAGAATATTTACAGAGATGACTTAGGACAAGAAAGAGAATATTTACAGAGAAGATAGGACAGGAAAGATAATATTTACAGAGACGACTTAGGACAGGAAAGGTGATATTTACAGAGAAGACTTAGGACAGGAAAGATGATATTTACAGAGACGACTTAGGACAGGAAAGAGGATATTTACAGAGAAGACAGGACAGGAAAGATGAGATTTACAGAGACGAATTAGGACAGGAAAGAGAATATCTACAGAGAAGACTTAGGACAGGAAAGATGATATTTACAGAGAAGACAGGACAGGAAAGAAGATATTTACAGAGAAGACTTAGGACAGGAAAGATGATATTTACAGAGACGACTTAGGACAGGAAAGATGATATTTACAGAGAAGACAGGTCAGGAAAGAGGATATTTACAGAGACGACTTAGGACAGGAAAGATGATATTTAAAGCTGAATGTTGCAGCATCACCAGTCACTGATGAATCGAACTGTGCAACAAAAATGAGACATGACATGCTCTTGACAGCCCTGCGTACTTGTTTAGATTGATTATTTATAACCTGCTCTGGCTTAGTATGTCAGACTGGAATTTAATTGTCAAAGTCTCGTTAGGGCATTTTCCTGTCACTCATTTCGCTAAATTCTGTACGGTATGTACCCTTCTCAGGAAGATAGTCATCACATGTGTTGCAATTTCACTTCTGCGACAATGCCTCTCTTGGAGTTGAGGACTGTTTCAATGTGTGTTTCAATAACTCTGAATAGTATTTGAAGGTTATTGCTTTTAGCATGGAAATATGAAAAAATGCTACGGTAAAATGGTTTTATGTGATAAGGACTGAAAATACACAACTGGTGGGTCCTTGATAGGCCATAAACTCTAGATTGTGAAAAGGTTGTCCATATTTCTAGTAAAACACTGCTCAGCACAATTTATGAATTAAATAGTCTCTTATCTACAGATACAAGAGATTTCATCATTTTGGCATGATTTTATTCATTCAACATGCTCAAAATGAAAATCCCAGTCTATATTTTTCAGTTGTGATTCACTGTATCAAATGTCAAGTAGAGACAGATTCAAGCCATGTGCTGTCTGTGTTTGTTAGGAATAAGGAGTGCATTTCAGACACTGCCACAAGCTCTCTTCAGAATGCCACTGACGATGATATAACCATACGTCAATCACATAGATTCAACTACACTATGTATACAAAAGTATGTGGACACCCCTTCAAATGAGTGGATTCGGCTATTTCAGCCAAACACGTTGCCGGCAGGTGTATAAAATTGAGCACTCAGTCAGGCAATCTCCATAGACAAACATTGGCAGTAGAATGAAGAGCTCAGTGACTTTCAAAGTGGCACCGTCATAGGATGCCACCTTTCCAACAAGTCAGTTCGTCAAATGTATGCCCTGCTATAGCTGCCCCCGGTCAACTGTAAGTGTTGTTATTGTGAAGTAGAAACGTCTAGGCGCAACAACGGCTCAAGTGGTAGGCTACACAAGCTCACAGAACAAGACCACACGTAAAAGTAATCTGTCCTCGGTTGCAACACTCACTACCGTGTTCCAAACTTCCTCTTGAAGCAACATCAGCACAATAAACTGTTCGTCGGGAGCTTCATGAAATGGGTTTCTATGGCCGCGCAGCCGCACACAAGCCTAATATCACCATGTGCAACGCCAAGTGTCAGCTGGAGTGGTGTAAAGCTCGCCGCCATTAGACTCTGGAGCATTGGAAATGCGTTCTCAGGAGTGATGAATCACGTTTCACCATCTGGCAGTCCGAACGGGACGAATCTGGATTTGGCGGATGCCGGCAGAACGTAAACCTGCCCCAATGCATGTAAAATTTGGTGGAGCAGGAATAACGTTCTGGGCTTTTTTTCATGGTTCATCAGTGCCCAACCTCACTAATGGCAAATGGTTGAATGGAAGCAAGTCCCTGCAGCAATGTTCCAACATCTATGTAAAGTCTTTCCTTGGAACAGCGAGGGGGGGGGGACCAACTCCATATTGATGTAACCAAGATTTTGGAATGAGATGTTCGATGATACTTTTGAGAAGGGGGGGGGGGGACCAACTCCATATTGATGTAACCAAGATTTTGGAATGAGATGTTCGATGATACCTTTGAGAGGGGGGGGGGGGACCAACTCCATATTGATGTAACCAAGATTTTGGAATGAGATGTTCGATGATACTTTTGAGAAGGGGGGGGGGGGACCAACTCCATATTGATGTAACCAAGATTTTGGAATGAGATGTTCGATGATACTTTTGAGAGGGGGGGGGGGGGGGGGGACCAACTCCATATTGATGTAACCGAGATTTTGGAATGAGATGTTCGATGATACTTTTGAGAAGGGGGGGGGGACCAACTCCATATTGATGTAACCAAGATTTTGGAATGAGATGTTCGATGATACTTTTGAGAGGGGGGGGGGGGGGGGACCAACTCCATATTGATGTAACCAAGATTTTGGAATGAGATGTTCGATGATACTTTTGAGAAGGGGGGGGGGGGGACCAACTCCATATTGATGTAACCAAGATTTTGGAATGAGATGTTTGGTCATCTAATGTATATTACAGTGACTGTTTCAATGTAAACCTTTTTTTTTTTACAATTAAACAAAGGGTTATTTAATAAAAATGTCATTATTAGGCTATAATGGATATTCAAATGGGGAACAGGTAGTGAGTAAAAACAGAGGTTGGCACAATAGGTTCCAAAGTGTTGTGGCAAAATGTGTTTGTCTTTTCTGAGGCCTGCAGTTTTTTTTTCGGTAAATCTCTGGGTCCTATTCATAGGCTACAACAGGGTACAACATAAACGTTGTTTTCTCACTGTCCCGACCAGGCCAGTTGTCCATTAATCTATTAATAGGCTATATTTGGTTATTATGACGAGCATTAAAAAAGCTGTTTAATATTATTTAGCAATGTCATAACTCTGGTCTTTAGAATGGCGCTGTGTTCAATTGCATTCATTTGTGTTTGTCATTTTTTTTTTTCATTAGAATTTTCCGCTAGCCTCTTTTACCAATAAAAAGTGCTGGAGGGGTCTAAAAATGTGCTAAATTTAAAGACAAAGTGGTGATTGATTGTGCGACAGTCATATTGCTCAAATACAAATTGTATGACTTTCCTTTGTGTAGTCTTCAATGGTGTTCAACAGAAGACTGACAGAGCAGGTAAATGTTGAACTGGAAAGCAAAAATGTGCTGAGAGGTTCCTGGGCCGGTCGGTGCTGCTGCTTGGAAAGTGGTGTGGCAGCTCCATACCAGATTGAAAAGCACTGGGGGCAAATGCTGTCTCGCCACACGCTGTGAGTAAGTGTTGCCTTACAAAGACCATACTGGAACAAAGCCGAGGAATCTGCAATGCCACAATCAATCAATCAATCAAATGTATTTATAAAAAAACTGTCAAAGACCCCAGCCACCCCAGTCATAGACTGTTCTCTCTACTACCGCATGGCAAGCGTTACCAGAGTGCCAAGTCTAGGACAAACAGGCTTCTCAACAGTTTTTACCCCCAAGCCATAAGACTGAACAGGTAACCAAATGGCTACCTGGACTATTTGCATTGTGTGCCCCCCTCCCCCAACCCCTCTTTTACGCTGCTGCTACTCTCTGTCTATCATATATGCATAGTCACTTTAATTATACATTCATGTACATACTACCTGAATTGGGCCGACCAACAAGTGCTCCCGCACATTGCTTAGCCGGGCTATCTGCATTGTGTCCTGCCACCCACTACCTACCAACCCCTCTGTTACACTACTGCTACTCTCTGTTCATCATATATGCATAGTCACTTTAATCATATCAACATGTACATACTACCTCAAGCAGCACGACTAACCGGTGTCTGGATGTAGCCTCGCTACTTTTATAGCCTCTCTACTGTACATAGCCTGTTTTTTTACTGTTGTTTTATTTCTTTACTTATCTATTGTTCACCTAATACCTTTTTTGCACTATTGGTTAGAGCCTGTAAGCATTTCACATTTCACTGTATTCGGGACATGTGACAAATAAACTTTGATTTGACAAAGCCCTTCTTACATCAGCTGATGTCACAAAGTGATGTTCAGAAACCCAGCCTAAAACCCCAAACAGCAAGCAATGCAGGTGTAGAAGCACGGTGGCTAGGAAAAACTCCCTAGAAAGGCCAAGACCTAGGAAGAAACCTAGAGAGGAACCAGGCTATGAGGGGTGGCCAGTCCTCTTCTGGCTGTGCCGGGTGGACATTATAACAGAACACGGCCAAGATGTTCACATGTTCATAGATGACCAACAGGGTCAAATAATAATAATCACAGTGGTTGTAGAGGGTGCAACAGGTCAGCACCTCAGGAGTAAATGTCAGTTGGCTTTGCATAGCCGATCGTTCAGAGTTTCTCTACCACTCCTGCTGTCTCTAGAGAGTTGAAAACAGCAGGTCTGGGACAGGTAGCACGTCTGGTGAACAGGTCAGGGTTCCATAGCCGCAGGCTGAACAGTTGAAACTGGAGCAGCAGCACGGCCAGGTGGGCTGGGGACAGCAAGGAGTCATCATGCCAGGTAGTCCTGAGGTATGGTCCTAGAGCTCAGGTCCTCCGAAAGAAAGAAAGAAAGAAAGAAAAAAAGAGAAAAAGAGAGAGAAAGACAGAAAGAGAGAAAGACAGAGAGAATTAGAGAGAGCTTACTTAAATTCACACAGGACACCGGATAAGACAGGAGAAATACTCCAGATATAACAGACTGACCCTATCCCCCCGCAGGATTCCCCCCTTGGTGTGGTAAATTCTCCGATTTATCTGGAATCTGACCCAAATTCTGACAGAGTTTGATGTGACACATGTTAAAAGGAAAAGGTTGGACTTAACTGATCTTGGACTCTCTGAAGTTGCTATGATAGAAGTTAGGAATTACGGACCAGTGTGATGACAGAGGTTTTGCTGACATCTGACTGATATCGAGATTGGGCCTGACAGAGTTTGTGATTTTGGCTGATAGTTGGTCTCAGGCAAACTGACGTTGAGTAGAAACATATTGCAGAATGATGAATGCAGTGTGATCGTGTCTGATCGTGTCCACAGCCATTATGTTGTTTGTTTAAAGTGTGATGATATAACTGTGCCTATTTTTCATTGTTATGACTGGCCAGATCAAAGAGTGTTAGGCTATTCTATATGTGTGTGTACTCTTCATCTGAAGATCAGGATAGTTGATCAGGAAAAGTGTTTACTACTGTTAGCAAAAAACAAGTTTCTCTGCCGACGGACAAGCGCAAAGACAAGTCGAAATATCTAAAGTTACTACAGAGTGAGGGTCCTCAAAGCAGCACAACCTAAATGTGCTAATGGGGTTAAATATGGAGTTTAACACACGCCTGTCAATCAAGCCGTTGGCATAGTTACCATCTGACAGTCAGGTCATCATTTCCTTAAAGGGACAGGAGCACTTTAAACATGTCACGCTGCTGTTTCTCACAGATGCTGCCACCACTTTCCCCTGGGGCTCAAATATGGAACTCGCATTCAGAAATGGGCTGAGCGTGAAAATTCGAGTCATTCATTTAAAAAAAAGTTTTTACTAATGTATATTCTAGATAATCAATGGCATGTTAGCATTTAGAGATGTGGTGTTGAGATGACATCTTGTTTAGGTCCTGGGCGGAGATTCCTGTGAGGTCTTTTTAGTGGTCTTTTTACATTAGGAGACGGGTTGAATTGTGCTTGGTGCCAATTAATTCTAATAGTTGAATATTGGAGAAAAAACTGATGTACGTACATACTCTAGCAATAAAGAGTTTATTAAAACACTTTACAAACTCAGCCACAAACGTCAACTTAACACATCTCTGTCCAAACACAACCATACAGAGCCTACATAAAGGATTCATACCCCTTCACTTATTCCACATGCTGTTGTGTTAGAACCTGAATTCTAAATTGATTTGAATGTTCTATAAAAATAAAAAAAGTTATTTATTGAAAATTAAATACAGAAATATATCATTTCCATGAGCATTCACACCCCTTAGTCAAACATTTTTTTTGAATCATCTTCGGCAGTGATTACAGCTGTGAGTCTTTTTGGGTAAGTCTCTAAGGCTGTGTCTACACTTGACACTTACATGCGACTTCTGCTATCAGAATATGAAGCTGAAGAACTGAAAAGTTGCATTGTGGTCTGATTGTGAAGTGGTCAGTGACACATTGTGTGTGGATTTCTCCTCGGTCTGGACGCCATAAGGCTACCGAAAGCGCACGTCATCAGCACTCCTCATACAGTCTCCAGAACAACGTGTTTTGGTAGTTGAGAGGAACCTTTTTTCATTAAACGTTGGAGGAAATACATTATTGTCATAGATTTTCAAGCCGATTTAAGCCTCAAGAACATTCAATGTCGTCTTGGTAAGCAACTCCAATGTATATTTGGCTTTGTGTTTTAGGCTATTGTCCTGCTGAAAGGTGAATTTGTCTCCCGGTATGTTTGGAAAGGAGACTGAACCAGGTTTTCCTCTAGGATTTTGCCTGTGCTTAGCTCTATTCCGTTTCTTTTTATCCTAAGAAAATGTCCTAGTATTTGCAGATTTAAAGCATACCCATAACATGATGCAGCTAGCCACCATGTTTGAAAATATGAAGAGTGGTACTCAGTGATGTATTGTATTGGAATTGCCCCAAACATAACACTTTGTATTCAGGACATGAAATTTCTTTCCCACATTTTTGGAAGATTTATTTTACTGCCTTATTGCAAACAGGATGCATGTTTTGAAATGTGTTGTATTCTGTACAGGCTTCCTTCTTCTCACTCTGTCAATTAGGTTAGTATTGTGGAGTAAATACAATGTTGTTGATCCATATTCTAACAGCCATTAAACTATATAACTGTTTTAAAGTCACCATTGACCTCATGGTGAAATCCCTGAGTGGAGTTTTGTTCTTCTCCGGCAACTAAGTTAGGACGGATGCCTTTATCATTGTAGTGACTGGGTGTATTAGTGCACCACCCGAAGTGTAATTAATAACTTCACCATGCTCAAAGGGATATTAAAAGTCTACGTTTTACATGTTTAGCCATCGACCAATAGGTGCCCTTCTTGTGAGTAATTGGAAAACCTCCCTGGTCTTTGTGGTTGAATCTGTGTTTGAAATTGTATGTGTGGGGTACAGAGATGAGCTAGTCATTCAAAAATAATGTTAAACGCTATTCTTATTAGGTGACATTTAAGCACGTTTTTACTCCTGAACATATTAAGCCTCACCTTAACAATGCGGTGGAATTCTTATTCAACTTTTCATGTTTAATGAATTTTAACAGAATTTCACTTTGACATTATGTGGTATTGTGTGTAGGCCAGTGACACAACATCTCAATGTGATCCATTTTAAATTCAGGATGTGGAAAAAGTAAATGGCTGTGAATACTTTCTGAATGCAGTGTACGCCTTCCATTCCACCTGTAACGATTCTCTTCTTGTGAAGTAGAGGCGGACCAAAGCGCAGCGTGGTGGTTGTTCATTGTAATTTATTGACGACACTATACATGAACAAACTAACGAAAAAACAAGAAACGTGAGAACTCAAAACAGCCCTGTCTGGTGCAAACACAAAAACAGGAACAATCACCCACAAACACACAGTGAAACCCAGGCTACCTAAGTATGATTCTCAATCAGAGACAACTAATGACACCTGCCTCTGATTGAGAACCATACTAGGCCGAAAACATAGAACTGCCCCAAAACATAGAAAAACAAACATAGACTGCCCACCCAACACGCCCTGACCATACTAAATAAATACAAAACAAAGGAAATAGAGGTCAGAACGTGACAGTACCCCCCCCCCAAAGGTGCGGACTCCGGCCGCAAAACCTTGACCTATAGGGGAGGGTCTGGGTGGGCGTCTGTCCGCGGTGGCGGCTCTGGCGCGGGACGCGGACCCCACTTCGCCATTGTCTTAGTCCGCCTTATTGTCCGCCTCCGTGGCTTACTCACCATGCCCACCCCTCTCAATGACCCCACTGGACAGAGGGGCTGCTTGGGACAGAGGGGCAGCTTCTCGGGACAGAGGGACAGCTGCTCGGGACAGAGGGACAGCTGCTCGGGACAGAGGGACAGCTGCTCGGGACAGAGGGACAGCTGCTCGGGACATAGGGGCAGCTGCTCGGGACATAGGGGCAGCTGCTCGGGACATAGGGGCAGCTGCTCGGGACATAGGGGCAGCTGCTCGGGACAGAGGGGCAGCTGCTCCGGGCGGAGGGGCTCTAGCGGCCCCTGGCTGACTGGCGGCACTGGCGGCCCCTGGCTGACTGGCGGCCCCTGGCTGACTGGCGGCACTGGCGGCCCCTGGTTGACTGGCGGCGCTGGCGCTGGGCTGACTGGTGGCACTGGCGGCCCCTGGTTGACTGGCGGCACTGGCGGCCCCTGGCTGACTGGCGGCACTGGCGGCCCCTGGCTGACGGGCGGCACTGGCGGCCCCTGGCTGACGGGCGGCACTGGCGGCTCCTGGCTGACGGGCGGCATTGGCGGCTCCTGGCAGACGGGCGGCATTGGCGGCTCCTGGCAGACGGGCGGCACTGGCGGCGCTGGGCAGACGGGCGGCACTGGCGGCGCTGGGCAGACGGGCGGCACTGGCGGCGCTGGGCAGACGGGCGGCGCTGGCGGCGCTGGGCAGACGGGCGGCGCTGGGCAGACGGGCGGCGCTGGCGGCGTTGGGCAGACGGGCGGCGCTGGCGGCGTTGGGCAGACGGGAAGCTCAGATGGCGCTGGGCAGACGGGAAGCTCCGGCAACGCTGGGCTGAGTAGCTCTCCTAGCGCCGAACAGGCGGGAGACTCCGGCAGCGCTGGAGATGAGGAAGCCCCTGCAAGGATGGGCCAGAGAGACAGCCTGGTACGGGGAGCTGCCACCGGAGGGCTGGTGCGTGGAGGTGGTGACGGATAGACCGGGCCGTGCAGGCGCACTGGAGCTCTTGAGCACCGAGCCTGCCCAACCTTACCCGGTTGAATGGTCCCGGTCGCCCTGCCAGTGCGGCGAGGTGGAATAGCCCGCACTGGGCTATGCAGGCGAACCGGGGACACCGTGCGCAAGGCTGGTGCCATGTAAGCCGGCCCAAGGAGACGCACTGGAGACCAGATGCGTAGAGCCGGCTTCATGGCACTTGGCTCGATGCCCACTCTAGCCCGGCCGATACGCGGAGCTGGAATGTACCGCACCGGGCTGTGCACCCGCACTGGGGACACCGTGCGCTCCACAGCATAACACGGTGCCTGCCCGGTCTCTCTAGCCCCCCGGTAACCACAGGAAGTTGGCTCAGGTCTCCTACCTGGCGTAGCCATACTCCCTGTTAGCCCCCCCCCAAGAAATTTTTGGGGCTGACTACCGGGCTTCCATCCACGACGCCGCGCTGCCTCCTCATACCAGCGCCTCTCCGCTTTCGCCGCCTCCAGTTCTTCTTTGGGACGGCGATATTCTCCTGGCTGAGCCCAGGGTCCTCTTCCGTCTAATTCCTCCTCCCATGTCCATACCTCCTCGCGCTGCTCCTGCTGCTGCTTTTTCCGTTGCCCATTACCACACCGCTTGGTCCTGTTGTGGTGGGTGATTCTGTAACGATTCTCTTCTTGTGAAGTAGAGGCGGACCAAAGCGCAGCGTGGTGGTTGTTCATTGTAATTTATTGACGACACTATACATGAACAAACTAACGAAAAAACAAGAAACGTGAGAACTCAAAACAGCCCTGTCTGGTGCAAACACAAAAACAGGAACAATCACCCACAAACACACAGTGAAACCCAGGCTACCTAAGTATGATTCTCAATCAGAGACAACTAATGACACCTGCCTCTGATTGAGAACCATACTAGGCCGAAAACATAGAACTGCCCCAAAACATAGAAAAACAAACATAGACTGCCCACCCAACTCACGCCCTGACCATACTAAATAAATACAAAACAAAGGAAATAGAGGTCAGAACGTGACACCACCTTATCACACCCCCCAATATACATACACCACACCTTCCTTTCCACCTTATCCTACCCCCCAATATACGTACACAACACCGTCCATTCCACCTTATCAAACCTGCCAATATACATACACAACACCTTCCATTCCACCTTATCCTACCCCCCAATATACGTACACAACACCTTGCAGTCCACCTTATCAAACCCCCCAATATACGTACACAACACCGTCCATTCCACCTTATCCTACCCCCCAATATACGTACACAACACCTTCCTTTCCACCTTATCCTACCCCCCAATATCCATACACAACACCGTCCATTCCACCTTATCCTACCCTCCAATATCCATACACAACACCGTCCATTACACCTTATCCTACCCTCCAATATACGTACACAACACCTTCCATTTCACCTTATCACACCCCCCCAATATCCATACACAACACGTTCCATTCCACCTTATCCTACCCCCCAATATCCATACACAACACCGTCCATTCCACCTTATCCTACCCTCAAATATACGTACACAACACCTTCCATTTCACCTTATCACACACTCCAATATCCATACACAACACGTTCCATTCCACCTTATCCTACCCTCCAATATACATACACAACACGTTCCATTCCACCTTATCAAACCCCCCAATATACATACACCACACCTTCCATTCCACCTTATCACACCCCCCAATATCCATACACAACACCTTCCATTCCACCTTATCAACCCCCCAATATACATACACAACACGTTCCATTCCACCTTATCACACCCCCCAATATCCATACACAACTTCTTCCATTTCACCCTTTCCTACCCCCCAATATACGTACACAACACCTTCCATTCCACCTTATCAGACCCCCCAATATACATACACAACACCTCCCATTCCATCTTATCACACCCCCAATATACATACACAACTTCTTCCGTTTCACCCTTTCCTACCCCCCAATATCCATACACAACTTCTTCCATTTCACCTTATCAAACCCCCCAATATCCATATATTGTTGTGTATATATTGTATATATTGTATATATACACAACACCTTCCATTCCACCTTATCACACCCCCCAATGTCCATACACAACGTGTGACTTGACTTGCCACTACTGTAAGTGACATTTACCTTGATTGAGGAAGAAAATGAGAGGACACTTCAGAATAAATGGTTTCAAACATATTTATCTTCAACCGGTAGCAGCAAAAAAGAGGACAGTCGTCAGTGTTTCAATACCTCCCCTTTTGTCACCCAGGTTCTCAGAATTGACTGAAATGTTATTATGGACTGACTAACTTTGACTTGTCAGATTCCTATAACCTGTCATGATTTCAAATGTGTCTGCAGGGTCTCCTGCCTTAAAACTCAGACTGAAGTCCTGTATAATTTTCCCATCTTCCCAGCTCCCTCTGTGCTAAATTGCATTGGAAGATGGATTCTTGGCATGTGAGTTTGTCAGTCCTGCGCCAGGGAAGACTTTATGCACTGGTAAACCCTGAAAAAAAGTGAATTCTAGAACGATGGAAGGAAATAAAAGTGGAGAGTCAAGTGCCCGCTGCTCTAGCAGGTCTTTGGGCATTCGTATTTGTGTGATTGTATGTATTTAGCAAGATGTAGATATTTGGAGATATCTTTTTGAGCTTCTTTACATGGAATTGCAATTCCATACATTAGCTTTGCAATGATCATTCATATTTAATATGGAATATTAATATACTGTACAATAAATATTATAATTTTTTTATCATAAATTAATGACTTCAATGCATAGTTAAAAGGAAAGTGGGGTCAGAAAATGAATGACAGCGGATGGTGGTATGCGAACCCAATGTTAACGCTTGATGCCATTTCTCTGACCCTTAACCTTAACTTATTAACCTCACTAAAACATAACCTTAAACTTTAACCTTGTACGTAAGTATAACCTTATGTTATTCATTTTGACCCCTTTGCCAGGTTCTGCCGGTCCAATAAATGTTTTTTTTGTTCATTGAACAGATGCTCTTATCCAGAGCTAATTACAGTTAGTGCCATCATCATAAGAGAGCTAGGTGGGACAACCACATTTCACAGGGATAGAAAGTACATTCTTCCTCAATAACGTAGAGCTAAAAGTTGGGGTCAAGAGTGGGGCTTGTTCTTTTTACTTGTTAGCTTGGTGAAGTAGCTTCAGCCTCTTCTCTGTAAGGTGGATGGCACTCTGTAGTAAGATGGCACTCTGCAGTAAGATGGCACTCTATAGTAAGATGGAACTCTATAGTAAGATGGCACTCTGCAGTAAGATGGCACTCTATAGTAAGATGGCACTCTATAGTAAGATGGCACTCTATAGTAAGATGGAACTCTATAGTAAGATGGCACTCTGCAGTAAGATGGCACTCTATAGTAAGATGGCACTCTGTAGTAAGATGGCACTCTGTAGTAAGATGGCACTCTATATTAATATGGCACTCTGCAGTAAGATGGCACTCTGTAGTAAGATGGCACTCGATAGTAAGATGGCACTCTATAGTAAGATGGCACTCTATAGTAAGATGGAACTCTATAGTAAGATGGCACTCTGCAGTAAGATGGCACTCTATATTAATATGGCACTCTGCAGTAAGATGGCACTCTGTAGTAAGATGGCACTCGATAGTAAGATGGCACTCTATAGTAAGATGGCACTCTATAGTAAGATGGAACTCTATAGTAAGATGGCACTCTGCAGTAAGATGGCGCTCTATAGTAAGACGGCACTCTATAGTAAGATGGCACTCTGTATTAAGATGGCACGCTATAGTAAGATGGCACTCTGGAGTAAAATGGCACTCTGCAGTAAGATGGCACTCTGTATTAAGATGGTACTCTATAGTAAGATGGCACTCTGTATTAAGATGGCGCTCTATAGTAAGATGGCACTCTATAGTAAGATGGCACTCTGTATTAAGATGGCACTCTGTAGTAAGATGGCACTCTATAGTAAGATGGCACTCTGTATTAAGATGGCGCTCTATAGTAAGATGGCACTCTATAGTAAGATGGCGCTCTATAGTAAGATGGCACTCTGTATTAAGATGGCGCTCTATAGTAAGATGGCACTCTATAGTAAGATGGCACTCTGTATTAATATGGCACTCTGCAGTAAGATGGCACTCTGTAGTAAGATGGCACTCGATAGTAAGATGGCGCTCTATAGTAAGATGGCACTCTATAGTAAGATGGCACTCTGTATTAAGATGGCACACTATAGTAAGATGGCACTCTGTATTAAGATGGCACACTATAGTAAGATGGCACTCTGCAGTAAGATGGCACTCTGTATTAAGATGGCACTCTGTAGGAAGATGGCACTCTATAGTAAGATGGCACTCTGTATTAAGATGGCGCTCTATAGTAAGATGGCACTCTATAGTAAGATGGCACTCTGTATTAAGATGGCACTCTGTAGTAAGATGGCACTCTATAGTAAGATGGCACTCTGTATTAAGATGGTGCTCTATAGTAAGATGGCACTCTATAGTAAGATGGCACTCTGTATTAAGATGGCACTCTGTAGTAATATAGTAAGATGGCACTCTATAGTAAGATGGCACTCTGTAGTAAGATGGCACTCTATATTAATATGGCACTCTGCAGTAAGATGGCACTCTGTAGTAAGATGGCACTCGATAGTAAGATGGCGCTCTATAGTAAGATGGCACTCTATAGTAAGATGGCACTCTGTATTAAGATGGCACACTATAGTAAGATGGCACTCTATAGTAAGATGGCACTCTATAGTAAGATTGCACTCTGGAGTAAGATTGCACTCTGCAGTAAGATGGCACTCTGTATTAAGATGGCACTCTGTAGTAAGACGGCACTCTGCAGTAAGATGGCACTCTGCATTAAGATGGCGCTCTATAGTAAGATGGCACTCTATAGTAAGACGGCACTCTGCAGTAAGATGGCACTCTGTATTAAGATGGCACTCTATAGTAAGATGGAACTCTACAGTAAGATGGCACTCTATAGTAAGATGGCACTCTGTATTAAGATGGCGCTCTATAGTAAGATGGCACTCTATAGTAAGATTCTCCGGACTAGACCCTATTCCCCGGGACTCGAAAGAGGAAATAGAGACTGGCGAGGCGGAATCCTTGACTTGGTTAAGACGACGGGAGGAGTGGTTTGTCTCGTTGTTATTAACAATAGCTGGTGCACAATCGCTAATGTTAAGGAAGTCTCAAGTTTTTTGCTCACCTGAGTAAGAGTTCCTTACGTTATGCTGCAGACCATACTATTTACAAGAGAATTTCCATGCATATTTATCAGAGCTGTCCATTTACCACCACAAACCGACGCTGGCACTAAGACCGCACTCAATGAGCTGTATAGGGCCATAGGCAAACAAGACAATCAACATCCAGAGGCAGTTTCTCGTGGATTTTAATGGTGATTTTAATGCAGCACTGTTGTTGTTGAATGCTGTTGAACGCCGAAACCCTGAACTAGAGACCTCAGTTTAAAAGCTGACAGTGTTTTTATTTCCTTTTATTTTATTTTCGATCCTGCGGCTCTTAGTTGCTGTGAGCGCTGCTGTCTGTCACGGGATCCTGACAGATTCCGCATAGGGGGAGAGACACGAAAGCCCAGCTAGCCTAGCTGGCTCGGCGGTCTCAAATGGAGGTCGCTATTGGATGGTTCAAGCGCTGCAGGAGCTGTGTTTACTTTGCCGTATTCCGGGACAATGTTGACCGCGTTGACTTTCAGTGTAGCAACTGCTTGGGGAGGACTACAGGAGCGAAGTGGCTACTCTTAGCAAGCAATGAGAAAACCTACACCAGCTACTGGGGAATCCAAGCCCGCCGACTTTTTCTATTTCTTCCACCTCAGTAGCCAGACACCGCTCTGGTCTGGTGGAAGTTTTGCCGCAGTGTCGTCTCTCCACAGCCGACTGGCCGTTACTCAGCAGGGTTCCATATCCAGAGGGGACTCCCCCTTCCCTGGAGAACAGAGCTGTTCTCGACCCAAGCAAGCAGCCTTGGATGTACATCATTCTTCGTGGAAGTCGAAGAAAGCTTCCTCTGGCAACGGGGGTCTCCTTGGAGATGTTGAGTCCGGATCTGACACAGACCAGAAACAGCTTTACCGCACTGGATCCAGAGGTTCCGGTGCTTTCCTCCTTGGGGGCTTCCCATTCAAGATTGGATTCGGAGGTACATGCGTCTTCATCCTTGGTTGTGTCTCCCTCTCCGGTGGCTTCTACCTTGGGTTCAGATCCTCGAAGCTCCCACCCTCATCAGACCGTGAGGCTGCCTGAGAGACCGGCCAAATCAAAATCACCAGCTGTCATCATAGGCAGCTCTATGGTAAGAAACATCTCTGTCCCCAAGGCAAAAACCCTGTTATACCCAGGAGCACGAGTACAGGACATCACAAGGCTGCTTCCGACTGTTCTACCACAGATGCCGGGAGCTGACGCTGTCGTAGTCCATGTAGGGTCAAAAGACTGCATTGAAACAATGACTTTTAAATGATCCAAGACCAGCTCAGTTAATCCCTACCACTGTTACAATGAGTCATCGTAATGCTGCATCTATTTTACATGATACTAGGGGCATTTGCAATCACAATGTAAGTACCTTCATTTATGTGCCACTAATTGCACCGAATACCTCTGTTTATCCTACAGCTGTTGAATGCAGTAATCATGAGCCTATGAACCAGAGTTCCTCTGTTAGCACTGAGGTGGTGTGCCCTAGTAGGAAGACCACTTTGTGCAGCTCACCCTGCACTATCAGCTCAAATATAAATAATATGCGCTAGAGTACTTCTGATAAGCTTCACAGCATTAAAAACAATCAAGCAACCCAGAAAAGTGCTAAAAATAGCTCATATTAACATATGTAGCCTGAGAAACAAGCTCCATGAAGTCAATAACTTCCTTGTAACAGATGACATCTCTGAAAATCACTTAGATAATAGCTTTGCTGATACAGTGATATCAGTACATGGTTAAAACATCTACCAAAAATACAGAAGTGCCAACTGGGGCTCTGTTGCGGTCAACATTCACAACGACATTCCTGTAAAGCTTAGAGACGATCTCATGTTAAATACTGTTGAAGAAATATGTCTACATGTTCATCTGCCTCACCTAAAGCCCATTCTGGTGGGAAGCTGCTATAGACAGTCAGTATCTGGATAATGGTAAATACTGTTGAAGTAATATGGCTACAGGTTCATCTGCCTCACCTAAAGCCCATTCTGGTGGGAAGCTGCTATAGACCAGCAAGTGCTAACAATCAGTAGTTGGATAATATCTTTGAAATGCTTGATGTATGTGATATCATCAGATGTATGTGATATCAACAGAGAAATATATTTTCTGGGTGATTTAAATATTGACTGACTTTCATCAAGCTGCCCACTCGTTCTGCTAGGCGACCTAAACTGGAACATGCTTAGCACCCCAGCCATCCTACAATCTAAGCTTGATGCCCTCAATCTCACACAAATTATCAATGAACCTACCAGGTACCTCCCCAAAGCCATTAACACGGGCACCCTCATAGATATCATCCTAACCAACTTGCCCTCTAAATACACCTCTGCTGTCTTCAACCAAGATCTCAGCGATCACTGCCTCATTGCCTGCATCCGTAATGGGTCAGCGGTCAAACGACCTCCACTCATCACTGTCAAACGCTCCCTGAAAGACTTCAGCGAGCAGGCCTTTCTAATCGACCTGGCCGGGGTATCCTGGAAGGATATTGACCTCATGCCGTCAGTAGAGGATGCCTGGTTATTTTTTTTAAATGCCTTCCTAACCATCTTAAATAAGCATGCCCCATTCAAGAAATGTAGATCCAGGAACAGAGGTAGCCCTTGGTTCTCCCCAGACCTGACTGCCCTTAACCAACACAAAAACATCCTATGGCGTTCTGCAGTAGCATCGAACAGCCCCCGTGATATGCAGCTTTTCAGGGAAGCTAGAAACCATTATACACAGGCAGTTAGAAAAGCCAAGGCTAGCTTTTTCAAGCAGAAATTTGCTTCGTGCAGCACTAACTCAAAAAAGTTCTGGGACACAGTAAAGTCCATGGAGAATAAGAACACCTTCTCCAAGCTGCCCACTACACTGAAGATTAGGAAACACTGTCACCACTGATGAATCCACTATAATTGAGAATTTCAATAAGCATTTTTCTACGGCTGGCCATGCTTTCCACCTGGCTAACCCTACCCCAACAGCACTGCACCCCCACAGCAACTCGCCCAAGCCTTCCCCATTTCTCCTTCTCCCAAATCCAGTCAGCTGATGTTCTGAAAGAGCTGCAAAATCTGGACCCCTACAAATCAGCCAAGCTAGACAATCTGGACCCTTTCTTTCTAAAATGATCTGCCGATATTGTTACCACCCCAATTACTAGCCTGTTCAACCTCTCTTTCATGTTGTCTGAGATTCCCAAAGATTGGAAAGCAGCTGCGGTCATCCCCATCATCAAAGGGGGGGACACTCTTGACCCAAACTGCTACAGACCTATATCTATCCTACCCTGCCTTTCTAAGGTCTTCAAAAGCCAAGTCAAAAAACAGATTACCGACCATTTCGAATCGCACCATACCCTCTCTGCTATGCAATCTGGTTTCAGAGCTGGTCATGGGTGCACCTCAGCCACGCTCAAGGTCCTCAACGATATCTTAACCGCCATCGATAAGAAACATTACTGTGCAGCCGTATTCATTGATCTGGCCAAGGCTTTCTACTCTGTCCATCACCACATTCTTATTGGCAGACTCGACAGCCTTGGATTCTCAAATGATTGCCTTGCCTGGTTCACCATCTACTTCTCTGATAGAGTTCAGTGTGTCAAATCGGAGGGTCTGTTGTCCGGACCCCTGGCAGTCTCTATGGGGGTACCACAGGGTTCCATTCTTGGACGACTCTCTTCTCTGTATACATCAATGATGTCGCTCTTGCTGCTGGTGAGTCTCTGATCCATCTCTACGCAGACGACACCATTCTGTATACTTCTGGCCCTTCTTTGGACACTGTGTTAACAACCCTCCAAGCAAGTTTCAATGCCATACAACTCGCCTTCCATGGCCTCCAATTGCTCTTAAATACAAGTAAAACTAAATGCATGCTCTTCAACCCGATCGTTGCCTGCACCTGCCCGCCTGTAAAACATCACTACTCTGGACGGCTCTGACTTAGAATACGTGGACAACTACAAATACTTAGGTGTCTGGTTAGACTGTAAACTCTCCTTCCAGACCCACATCAAACATCACCAATCCAAAGTTAATAAATCTAGAATGGGCTTCCTATTTCGCAACAAAACATCCTTCACTCATGCTGCCAAACATACCCTTGTAAACTGACCATCCTAACAATCCTCAACTTCGGTGATGTCATTTACAAAATAGCCTCCAATACCCTACTCAACAAATTGGATGCAGTCTATCACAATGCCATCGGTTTTGTCACCAAAGCCCCATATACTACCCACCATTGCGACCTGTACGCTCTCGTTGGCTGGCCCTTGCTTCATACTCGTCGCCAAACCCACTGGCTCCATGTCATCTACAATACCCTGCTAGGTAAAGCCCCGCCTTAGCTCAGCTCGCTGGTCACCATAGCAGCACCTACCTGTAGCACGCGCTCCAGTAGGTATATCTCTCTGGTCACCCCCAAAACCATTTTTTTCTTTGGTCGCCTCTCCTTCCAGTTCTCAGCTGCCAATGACTGGAACGAACTGCAAAAATCTCTGAAACTGGAAACACTTATCTCCCTCACTAGCTTTAAGCACCAACTGTCAGAGCAGCTCACAGATTACTACACCTGTACATAGCCCATCTATAATTTAGCCCAAACAACTACCTCTTTCCCTACTGTGTTCTTTTCATTTTATTTATTTATTTAATTTGCTCCTTTGCACCACGTTATTTGTATTTCTACTTTGCACATTCTTCCACTGAAAATCTACCATTCCAGTGTTTTTCTTGCTATATTCTATTTACTTTTGCCACCATGGCCTTTTTTTGCCTTTACCTCCCTTATCTCACCTCATTTGCTCACATCATATGTAGACTTGTTTCGACTGTATTATTGACTATATGTTTGTTTTACTCCATGTGTAACTCTGTGTCGTTGTATGTGTCGAACTGCTTGGCTTCATCTTGGTCAGGTCGCAATTGTAAATGAAAACTTGTTCTCAACTTGCCTACCTGGTTAAATAAAGGTGCAATAAATAAAAGGAAAATAAAACTTTATTAAACTGTAATCAGGTCGTCAATCAACCTACCAGGGTAGTTATAAACAGCACAGGAATTAAATCATCAATATGTATTGATCACATCTTTACTAATGCTGCAGATATTTTCTTTAAAGCAGTATCCAAACCCGTAGGACGTAGTGATCACAATATAATAGCCATATCTAGGAAAACCACAGTTCCAAAGGCTGGGCCTCATATAGTGTACGAGAGGTCATAGATTAAATTCATATGTTGATGTAAATAATATTTGCTGGTCTGTGGTGTGTAATGATGAGCAACCAGACACTGCACTTGACACATTTCTGAAATTACTTATTCCAGTTACTAATAATCCAGCACGCATTAAGAAAATTACAGTAAAAACGGTTAAATCCCCTTGAATTGATGAGGAATTGGCAGCCCAACTGATTGGCAAACGTACTGCAAATGAATAAATCTCGTGATTAAACTAAATAAAAATAAACTATATAATAAACTATACTATGAAACAAAGAGAAATTATATAAAGAATGATAGTAAAAAGCTTTGGGGCACCTTAAATTACATTTTGGGGAAAAAAAGACAACTCAGCTCCATCACTCATTGAATCAGATGGCTCATTCATCACGAAGCCCACTGATATTGCCAACTACTTCTAATGACTTTTTCATTGGCAAGATTGGCAAGATTATCAAACTTAGGGATGACATGCCAGCAACAAACGCTGACACTACACATCCAAGTGTATCTGACCAAATTATGAAAGACAACAATTGTAATTTTGAATTCCGTAAAGTCAGTGTGGAAGAGGTGAAAAAAGTATTATTGTCTATCAACAATGACAAGCAATCGGGGTCTGACAATCTGGATGGAAATTTACTGAGGATAATAGCAGACGATATCGGCACTCCTATTTTCCACATCTTCAATTTAAGCCTACTAGAAAGTGTGTGTGTTATGGTGAGTGAATGAGGACCCAAAAGCGAACTAACTTAAACAGAGCTTCTTTAATAACCAAACATAGGTAGGCTCAGATAGACCGGCAGATTCCGACAGGACAGGACAAGGTTACAGCAAACATGACGATAGTCTGGCTCAGGCATGAAACACAAACACAAACAAGAATCCGACAAGGACAGGAACAGAAACAGAGAGAGATATAGGGACCTAATCAGAGGGAAAAAGGGAACAGGTGGGGAACGGGGTGAATGGGTAGTTAGAGGAGACAAGGAACAGCTGGGAGAAAGCGGGGGAGAAAAGGTAACCTACCAACGACCAGCAGAGGGAGACAGGGTGAAGGGAAAGGACAGAGACAAGACACAACATGACAGTACCCCCCCACTCACCGAGCGCCTCCTGGCGCACTCGAGGAGGAAACCTGGCGGCAACGGAGGAAATCCTCGATCAGCGCACGGTCCAGCACGTCCCGAGAGGGAACCCAACTCCTCTCCTCAGGACCGTACCCCTCCCAATCGACAAGGTACTGGTGACCACGGCCCCGAGGACGCATGTCCAAAATCCTGCGGACCCTGTAGATGGGTGCGCCCTCGACAAGGATGGGGGGGGGGGGGGGGAAGACGAGCGGGGGCGCGAAGAACGGGCTTAATACAGGATACATGGAAGACCGGGTGGACGCGACGAAGGTATCGCGGAAGAAGAAGTCGAACTGCGACAGGATTAATGACCCGAGAAATACGGAACGGACCAATGAACCGCGGGGTCAACTTGCGAGAAGCCGTCTTAAGGGGAAGGTTCTGAGTGGAGAGCCAAACTCTCTGACCGCGACAATATCTAGGACTCTTAGTTCTACGCTTATTAGCAGCCCTCACAGTCTGCGCCCTATAACGGCAAAGTGCAGACCTGACCCTCTTCCAGGTGCGCTCGCAACGTTGGACAAAAGCCTGAGCGGAGGGGACGCTGGACTCGGCGAACTGAGATGAGAACAGCGGAGGCTGGTACCCGAGGCTACTCTGAAAAGGAGATAGCCCGGTCGCAGACGAAGGAAGCGAGTTGTGGGCGTATTCTGCCCAGGGGAGCTGTTCTGACCAAGACGCAGGGTTGCGAAAAGAAAGACTGCGTAAGATGCGACCAATAGTCTGATTGGCCCGTTCTGCTTGACCGTTAGACTGGGGGTGAAAGCCGGAAGAGAGACTGACGGAAGCCCCAATCAAACGGCAAAACTCCCTCCAAAATTGAGACGTGAATTGCGGACCTCTGTCCGAAACGACGTCTGACGGAAGGCCATGAATTCTGAAAACGTTCTCGATGATGATTTGTGCCGTCTCTTTAGCAGAAGGAAGCTTAGCAAGGGGAATGAAATGAGCCGCCTTAGAGAACCTATCGACAACCGTAAGAATAACAGTCTTCCCCGCTGACGAAGGCAGTCCGGTGACAAAATCTAAGGCGATGTGAGACCACGGTCGAGAGGGAATAGGAAGCGGCCTGAGACGGCCGGCAGGAGGAGAGTTACCGGACTTAGTCTGTGCGCAGACCGAACAAGCAGCCACGAAACGACGCGTGTCATGCTCCCGGGTGGGCCACCAAAAACGCTGGCGAATGGAAGCAAGCGTACCCCGAACGCCAGGGTGGCCGGCTAACTTGGCAGAGTGAGCCCACTGAAGAACGGCCAGACGAGTAGGAACGGGAACGAAAAGAAGGTTCCTAGGACAAGCGCGCGGCGACGGAGTGTGAGTGAGCGCTTGTTTTACCTGCCTCTCAATTCCCCAGACAGTCAACCCGACAACACGCCCCTCAGGGAGAATCCCCTCGGGGTCAGTGGAGGCTACTGAAGAACTGAAGAGACGAGACAAAGCATCAGGCTTGGTGTTCTTAGAGCCCGGACGATAAGAAATCACGAACTCGAAACGAGCGAAAAACAGCGCCCAACGCGCCTGACGCGCATTAAGTCGTTTGGCAGAACGGATGTACTCAAGGTTCCTATGGTCAGTCCAAACGACAAAAGGAACGGTCGCCCCCTCCAACCACTGTCGCCATTCGCCTAGGGCTAACCGGATGGCGAGCAGTTCGCGGTTACCCACATCATAGTTACGTTCCGACGGCGACAGGCGATGAGAAAAATACGCGCATGGGTGGACCTTGTCGTCAGAGAGGGAGCGCTGAGAAAGAATGGCTCCCACGCCCACCTCTGACGCGTCAACCTCGACAACGAACTGTCTAGAGACGTCAGGTGTAACAAGGATAGGAGCGGATGTAAAACGATTCTTGAGGAGATCAAAAGCTCCCTGGGCGGAAACGGACCACTTAAAGCACGTCTTGACAGAAGTAAGGGCTGTGAGAGGAGCTGCCACCTGACCGAAATTACGGATGAAACGACGATAGAAGTTCGCGAAGCCGAGAAAGCGCTGCAGCTCGACGCGTGACTTAGGGACGGGCCAATCAATGACAGCTTGGACCTTAGCGGGATCCATCTTAATGCCTTCAGCGGAAATAACAGAACCGAGAAATGTGACGGAGGAGGCATGAAAAGTGCACTTCTCAGCCTTCACAAAAAGACAATTCTCTAAAAGGCGCTGGAGGACACGTCGAACGTGCTGAACATGAATCTGGAGTGACGGTGAAAAAATCAGGATATCGTCAAGGTAGACGAAAACAAAGATGTTCAGCATGTCTCTCAGGACATCATTGACTAATGCCTGAAAGACAGCTGGAGCGTTAGCGAGGCCGAAAGGAAGAACCCGGTATTCAAAGTGCCCTAACGGAGTGTTAAACGCCGTCTTCCACTCGTCCCCCTCCCTGATGCGCACGAGATGGTAAGCGTTACGAAGGTCCAACTTAGTGAAAAACCTGGCTCCCTGCAGGATCTCGAAGGCTGAAGACATAAGAGGAAGCGGATAACGATTCTTCACTGTTATGTCATTCAGCCCTCGATAATCTATGCAGGGACGCAGAGACCCGTCCTTCTTCTTGACAAAAAAAAACCCCGCTCCGGCGGGAGAGGAGGAGGGGACTATGGTACCGGCGTCAAGAGCTACAGACAAATAATCTTCGAGAGCCTTACGTTCGGGAGCCGACAGAGAGTATAGTCTACCCCGGGGGGGGGTGGTTCCCGGAAGGAGATCAATACTACAATCATACGACCGGTGTGGAGGAAGAGAGGTGGCCCTGGACCGACTGAACACCGTGCGCAGATCGTGATATTCCTCCGGCACCCCTGTCAAATCACCAGGCTCCTCCTGTGAAGAAGAGACAGAGGAAACAGGAGGGATAGCAGACATTAAACATTTCACATGACAAGAGACGTTCCAGGAGAGGATAGAATTACTAGACCAATTAATGGAAGGATTATGACAAACTAGCCAGGGATGGCCCAAAACAACAGGTGTAAAAGGTGAACGAAAAATTAAAAAAGAAATGGTTTCACTATGATTACCAGAAACAGTGAGGGTTAAAGGTAGCGTCTCACGCTGAATCCTGGGGAGAGGACTACCATCCAGGGCGAACAAGGCCGTGGGCTCCCTTAACTGTCTGAGAGGAATGTCATGTTCCCGAGCCCAGGTCTCGTCCATAAAACAGCCCTCCGCCCCAGAGTCTATTAAGGCACTGCAGGAAGCAGACGAACCGGTCCAGCGTAGATGGACCGACAAGGTAGTGCAGGATCTTGAAGGAGAGACAGGAGTAGTAGCGCTCACCAGTAGCCCTCCGCTTACTGACGAGCTCTGGCCTTTTACTGGACATGAAGTGACAAAATGACCAGCGGAACCGCAATAGAGACAGAGGCGGTTGGTGATTCTCCGTTCCCTCTCCTTAGTCGAGATGCGGATACCTCCCAGCTGCATGGGCTCAGCACCCGAGCCGGCAGAGGAAGATGGTAGTGATGCGGAGAGGGGGGCGACGGAGAGCGCGAGCTCCTTTCCACGAGCTCGGTGACGAAGATCAACCCGTCGCTCAATGCGAATAGCGAGTTCAATCAAGGAATCCACGCTGGAAGGAACCTCCCGGGAGAGAATCTCATCCTTTACCTCTGCGCGGAGACCCTCCAGAAGACGAGCGAGCAAGGCCGGCTCGTTCCAGCCACTGGAGACAGCAAGAGTGCGAAACTCAATAGAGTAGTCTGTTATGGATCGATTGCCTTGACATAGGGAAGACAGGGCCCTGGAAGCCTCCTCCCCAAAAACAGATCGATCAAAAACCCGTATCATCTCCTCCTTAAAGTCCTGATACTGGTTAGTACACTCAGCCCTTGCCTCCCAGATTGCCGTGCCCCATTCACGAGCCCGTCCAATAAGGAGAGATATGACGTAGGCGACACGAGCAGTGCTCCTGGAGTAAGTGTTGGGCTGGAGAGAAAACACAATATCACACTGGGTGAGGAACGAGCGGCATTCAGTGGGCTCCCCAGAGTAACACGGCGGGTTATTGATTCTGGGCTCCGGAGATTCGAAAGCCCTGGAAGTGGCCGGTGGATCGAGGCGGAGATGGTGAACCTGTTCTGTGAGGTTGGAGACTTGGGTGGCCAGGGTCTCAACGGCATGTCGAGCAGCAGACACTTCCTGCTCGTGTCTGCCTAGCATCGCTCCCTGGATCCCGACGGCTGAGTGGAGAGGATCCGAAGTCGCTGGGTCCATTCTTGGTCGGATTCTTCTGTTATGGTGAGTGAATGAGGACCCAAAAGCGAACTAACTTAAACAGAGCTTCTTTAATAACCAAACATAGGTAGGCTCAGATAGACCGGCAGATTCCGACAGGACAGGACAAGGTTACAGCAAACATGACGATAGTCTGGCTCAGGCATGAAACACAAACACAAACAAGAATCCGACAAGGACAGGAACAGAAACAGAGAGAGATATAGGGACCTAATCAGAGGGAAAAAGGGAACAGGTGGGGAACGGGGTGAATGGGTAGTTAGAGGAGACAAGGAACAGCTGGGAGAAAGCGGGGGAGAAAAGGTAACCTACCAACGACCAGCAGAGGGAGACAGGGTGAAGGGAAAGGACAGAGACAAGACACAACATGACAGTGTGGCCTCAGGCCTAGAGGGAAGCTAAAGTCATTCCGTTACCCAAGAATAGTAAAGCCCCCTTTACTGGCTCAAGTAGCCGACCAATAACCCTTAGTAAACCCTTAGTAAAAAATTGTTTGACCAGATACAATGCTATTTTACAGTAAACAAATTGACAACAGACTTTCAGAATGCTTATAGGGAAGGACACTCAACAAGCACAGCACTTACACAAATGACTGGTGATTGGCTGAGAGAAACTGATGATGCAATTATTGTGGGGGCTGTCTTGTTAGACTTCAGTGCAGCTTTTGACATTATAGATCATCGTCTGCTGCTGGAAAAATGTATGTGCTATGGTTTTACACCCCCTGCTATAGTGTGGATATAGAGTGTCCTGTCTAACAGAACACCGAAGGTGTTCTTTAACGGAAGCCTCTCAAACATAATCCAGGTAGAATCAGGAATTCCCCAGGGTAGCTGGTTAGGCTCTTTTTTTCAATCTTTACTTTCGACGTGCCAATGACTTTGAGTAAAGCCAGAGAGTATATGTACGCGGATGACTCAGTACTATACACGTCATTTACCACAGTGACTGAAATGATTGCAGCACTTAACAAAAAGTTGCAGTTACAGTGGCTTGCGAAAGTATTCACCCCATTGGCATTTTTCCTATTTTGTTGCCTTAAAACTGGATTTAAAATGGAATTTTTGGGTGTTTGTATCATTTGATGTAGACAACATGCCTACCACATTGAAGAAGCAAAATATTTTTTATTGTGAACCAAACAAGAAATAAGACAAAAAATAAATAAAACTTGAGTGTGCATAACTATTTACCCCCCCAATGTCAATACTTTGTAGAGCCTCCTTTTTCAGCAATTACAGCTGCAAGTCTCTTGGGGTATGTCTCTATAAGCTTGGTACATCTAGCCACTGGGATTTTTTCAGCTCCTTCAAGTTGGATGGGTTCTGCTTGTGTACAGCAATCTTTAAGTCATACCACAGATTCTCAATTGTATTTAGGTCTGGGCTTCGACTAGACCATTCCAAGACATGTAAATGTTTCCCCTTAAACCACTCGAGTGTTGCTTTAGCAGTATGTTTAGGGTCATTGTCCTGCTGGAAGGTGAACCTCCGTCTCAGTCTCAAATATCTGGAAGAATGAAACAATTTCCCTGCATTTAGCTCCATCCATCATACCTTAAATTCTGACCAGTTTCCCAGTCCCTGCTGATGACAAACATCCCCACAACATGTTGTTTCCACCACCATGCTTCACTGTAGGGATGATTTTCTCGGGGTGATGAGAGGTGTTGGGTTTGCAGGAGACATAGCATTTTCCTTGATGACCAAAACGCTCAATTTGAGTCTCATCTGAGTACCTTCTTCCATATGTTTGGGGAGTCTCCCACATGCCTTTTAACAAACACCAAACGTGTCTGACTTTTTTCTGGCCACTCTTCCGTAAAGCCCAGTTCTGTGGATTGTACAGCTTAAAGTGGTCCTATGTTCAGATACTCCAATCTCCGCTGTGGAGCTTTGCAGCTCCTTCAGGGGTATCCTTCTCTTTTGTTGCCTCTTTGATTAATGCCCTCCTTGCCTGGTCTGTGAGTTTTGGTCGGCGGCCCTCTCTCGACAGGTTTGTTGTGGTGCCATATTCTTAAAAAAATGTTTTCATTGATTTAATGGTGCTCTGTGGGATGTTCAAAGTTTCAGATATTTTTTAAGAACCCAACCCTGATCTCTTCTTCTCCAGTATTGTAAACTGTCATGGTCAAAGCATATTGACACAACCGCGTAGCTTAGATGTGGAGAAGTCTGTCCATAATAAAGTGATGCTCTGCCTTCTTAACAACACTATCAACAAGGCAGGTCCTACAGGCCCTATTTTTGTAGCACCTTGACTACTGTTCAGTCATGTGGTCAGGTGCTACAAAAAACGACTTGTAATTGGTTCAGAACAGGGCAGCGCGGCTGGCCCTTGGATGTACACAGAGAGCAAATATTAATAATATGCATGTCAATCTCTCCTGGCTCAAAGTGGAGGAGAGATGGACTTTGTTACTACTTGTATTCATGAGAGGTTTTGAACATGTTGAATGCACAGAGCTGTCTGTTTGAACTACTGGCACACAGCTCGGACACCCATGCATGTTGTACCCCACAAGACATGCCACAAGAGGTATCTTCACAGTCCCCAAGTCCAGAACAGACAATGGGAAGCGCACAGTACTATATAGAGCCACAACTACATGGAACTCTATTACACATCAAGAAACTGATGCAAGCAGTAAAATTAGATTAAAAAAAAAAAAAGATTAAAAAAACACCTTATGGAACAGCGGGGACTGTGAAGCAACACAAACATAGGCACAGGCACATGCATACACAGATATACGATAACAACAGAGAGGCGGACCAAAATGCAGCGTGGTTATCTTTATACGTCCTTAATGAAAGATGAAAATAGAACAATATACAAAACCAGAAACGTGAAAAAACGAAACAGCCCTATCTGGTGCAACAAACACAAAGACAGGAAACACAAAATACTAAGACCAGGGCGTGACAACTATACACACATACACATGGATTTAGTATTGTAGATACTGCATGTTATGGAGTAGTTGCCTGAGGCCTCACAGTGTAATGTATTGTAATGTTTTAAAATGATATAAATCTGGCAGTAGCTAATGGGAATCCATAATAAATACAAATAAATACAACAAATGCAGGGAAACTGAAATCCATTTCATCACACTTTTGTCAGCATGTCACCTGTGCAACTAGAAAACTCTAGATCACGTTTTTTTTCCACACACAGAAACGCGTAAAAACTCGTCCCTCACCCTCCGTTTGGCAAATCCGATTATAACTCAATCCTCCTTCTTCCTGCTTACAAGCAAAAACTCAAACAGGAAGTACCAGTGACTCACTCAACACGGAAGTGGTCGGAAGAAGCGGATGCTAAGCTACAGGACTGTTTCGCGAGCACAAACTGGAAAATGTTCCAGGATTCATCTGATAACATAGAGGAGTTTACCACATCAGTCACCAGCTTCAATAATAAGTTAATCAATGACATAGACCCACAATCACCATACATACCCCAATCAGAAGCCATGGATTACAGGCAACATCCGCACTGAGCTTAAGGCTAGAGCTGCCACTTTCAAGGAGCAGGACACTAATTTGGACGCTTGTAAGAAATCCCGCTACAACCTCTGATGATGCTCAACAGATGTGTCAGGGCTTGAGAACTATCACAGATTAAAAAAGAAAACCCAGCCACAAGCTGCCAAGTGACGCAAGCCTACCAGATGAGTTCAATGCCTGCTTTGAGGCAAGCATCACTGAACCATGCATGAGAGCACCAGCTGTTCCGGACGACTGTGTGATCTCCCTCTCCGTAGCCGATGTGAGTAAGACTTTTAAACAGGTGAACATTTGCAAGGCCGCGGGGCCAGAAGGATTAAACGGCATGTGCTGACCAGTTGGCAAGTGTCTTCGCTGACATTTTCAACCTGTCACCAACCCAGTCTGTAATACCAACTTGTTTCAAACAGACCACCATAGTCCCTGTGCCCAGGAACTACTATCTATAGCCATGAAATGCTTTGAAAGGCTGGTAATGGTTCACATCCCAAACACCCTGGGCCTACTTCAATTTGCATACCGCCCCAACAGATCCACTGATGATACAATCTCTATAGCAACACCACACTGCCCTTTCCCACCTGGACAAAAGGAACACCTGCGTAAGAATGCTATTCATTGTCTACAGCTCAGCGTTCAACACCATAGTAACCTCCAAGCTCATCACTAAGCTAAGGATCCTGGGACTAAACACCTCCCTCTGCAACTGGATCCTGAACTCCTTGACAGGCCGCCCTCAGGCGGTGATGGTAGGCAACGACAACATCCACTGTACTGAGCATGGTGTCTATATCACAAAAAACGACCACACCTCTTCACCCTCAGGAGGCTGAAAAGATTTGGTCCTCAGATACTTAAAAGTTCCAAAGCTACGCCATTGAGAGGATCTTGACTGGCTGCATCACCGCTTGGTACGTCAACTGCAAGGCGCTACAGAGGGTAGTGTGAGTACGGCCCAGTACATCACTGAGTCCAAGCTCCCTACCATCCAGGACCTCTATACCAGGCGGTGTCAGAGGAAGGCCCTGAAAAAATTGTCAAAGACTCCAGCCACCCAAGCCATAGACCGTTCCGTAGCCAAGAGAACAGCAAGTGGTACCAGTGAACCAAGTCTGGAACCAATAGGACCCTGAACAGCTTCTACCTCCAAGCCATAATACTGCAAAACAAGACTGCTAAATAGTTAATCAAATGGCTACCTAGACTACCTGCACTGACCATTTTTTTTACTAACTCTCTTGCACACACATACACTACATATGCCCACACACACAAAAAAGGCGCACACATGCATACAGATGCCATACATACACTCTCTAACACACACACTCTCTTTCTCACTCACCACTTATGCTGCTGATACTGTTTATCTATCCTGTTGCCTAGTAACTTTACCCTTACCTTTATGTACATAGCCACCTCAATTACCACCTCAATTACCTCGTACGACTGCGCATTGACCAGCAGCATACCACCCTGCATCCCACTTCTGGCTTGCCTCAGGGTTGTTCCTGGTTGGTCCCTGGATCGGAGACCAGTAGGAGAAAATCTTTCTGCCGGGTGCCATCTTTCAGATGGGCTGTTAAAGGGGTGTACTGACTCTCTGTGGTTACTACAGATCCCATGGCACTTATTGTGAGAGTAGGGGTGTTAACCCTGGTGCTCTAGCTACATTCCCAATCTGACCCTCATACCATCATGGCCACCTAATCATCCCCAGCTTCTAATTGGTTCATTCATCCCCACTCCTGCCAACTATTCCCCAGGTCATTGCTGTCAATGAGAATGTGTTCTCAGTCAACTTACCTGGTAAAATAAGAGTTAAATATATATTTTGTATTTATTCATAGTGTATTTATGTATTCCTCGTGTAACTATTTATATTATGTATTGTTTTATTTGAATCTTTATCTTACTCTCTGCACAGTTGGAAAATAAAGATAATCATTTCACTTTTAGTCTAAACCTGTTGTTTTACGAAGCATGTGACAAATATAATTTGTTTTCATTTGATATGGTCCAGGGAGGTCCTCAGCTTCAGCCTCCTCTCTGTCAGGTTGATATGGTCCAGAGAGGTCCTCAACCAGCCCAGGGAATGTGCAAAGCTGAGCCATCGATCTCTGTAGCTCTCTGCCTCTCTGCCTCCACATGCACATGATTGCCTGCCTGCCTGCCTGCCTGCTGCCTGCCTGCCTGCCTGCCTAAGTGGAGCGTGTGACGGGATTGAACAATCAGCCGTGTTAGCCGGGAGAAATGTACCCCCAGCCAGCCCCCATTGAGCAACACTGCTCAGCCCGCCCCCCTTGAGCAACACAGCCCTTTATTTAAGCAGAGAGTCACAAATGAGAAATAAACAAATCTAATAGCATATAAAACAAGTAAAGTACAGTACAACACAAATATTCAAGAAAAACATTTACATTCCTCAATAAGAAGGGCCCCAATCAAGATTTTAAATTGCCTGAGTGGGACCGGAACATACAATTGTGATATATTTTGTAGTTGGTTCCAGCAATGAGGTGCATTAAAACTAAAAAACAGGTTTATCCGGTTCGGTGGAGACCCGAGGAACCTCAAGAGTTGACCAACCTTGTGAACGGGGTTTGGTATCTCATGTTTTAACAACGAAGGTAAGTAACTCAGAAGCTTGTGCAGTAGAGCTTTGTAAACACAAAGGGAACACTGAAGAGATATTAACATAAAGTATTGCAGGATAAAGAACTTGCTTTATGTTTTATCAGTGATTAACAGTCCAATATTTAGAAAAACATGTATTATGTATAAACATTTGTAATGTTCAAGTGTTTTTCATGGTTGCAGAGGGACACAAACGTCACCACAATTCAAGAGCGACCCTTGTACAATCAAAGATGGGCAGTCCTAAATCTGATGATCTTGCCACAGTTATCCATTATATCACAAATAGCATATTTCAACCACATACAACATATTGCAACTATACAAAAAAATAATGTTTTTCCTAAAAGTGTGTATCAAGGTGCTAGAACATTGAAATGATCCATGGCAGTGTTGACAACATGGCAGTGCAGTCTGATATTGGCAGTGTTAGGTGTTAAAAAGCTCAGCAAGAGCTCACATATCTTATTACTTACAGAATATCTCTCCTTGCCCTGATTTCCAATAAAAACAAGATAACTTACAAGTCCAACAATATGTTCTAGTGAATTTAGTGGCATTAGACTTCAGAAAAAGAAAAAAAGAAAAAAAGATTGGGGGAATATCTGAAAAATGGCCTCCAGGCAAATGTCTGTTTTACCAGGCTGAGCCTCTAGGTCGCTGCAGGCAACGTTCACGGCAAATGACAGGTCATGGTGGGGGTTTTCCCTTCTTCTCAGCTTCCTGCTTCCTGCTTGGTTACTCACCAGCTCATATCAGTTTATGTACGCTATGTCACCTACGAGTAGGCTACGCTGGTCTGTCTTAAAGTGTCACAACTCCCGATCATTATCGTAGCCCCTTTCTGCTCTGTTTTCTGCCATTTCACCCGGAGCATTGATCTATCTTTGCTCCGGTCTCTGATATTAAATGCTAGAAGGAACTGGTTTACCCAAACACTTCAATCAAAATGAGTTGAAAGTTCCGCTCCGTTCAAATGAAACAGAGAAACACAGAAACCATGGCAGTGTGACTGAAATGTTGTTTGCGTCCCAAATTTCACACTATTCCTTACATAGTGCACTACATCTGACCAGAGCCCATAGGCTGCATTATGAAAGTGCACTATGAGGGAATAAGGTGCATTTTTGTCAAAATTGAGTTATTGACATAGACATGTTCTATTCAATGTGCTCTACCTTGATAGTACTCTAAATAACTTAATTCATGTTATTAAGTTAAAAAAAAATAAAAAAAATACAACGTAAATATAGCTGACACCATTCAAACCAAAAAGGATTCGGGAACTTTAAAGCCAATTATCTTAGAATCATCTCTTTTTTTTCAGACAGAACTAAGCTCTCGATTTGGAACACAGCCTTTGTGGTATGAATATGGTGCACCTAAGGATTCAACAGTTCATGTCCCCAAGAAGAATCCCCCCCTCCTGAGGACTCGTTCTACTGGTTATCCATCAAAGCCTCGAACAGATTCTATACAAGCCTATCATAGAATAAATCATAACCTATCCCTGACCCAGTCTGTAATACAAACTTGTTGCAAACAGACCACCATAGTACCTGTGCCCAAGAACCACTATCTGTAACCATGAAATGCTTTGAAAGGCTGGTCATGGCTCACATGAACACCATCATCCCAGACACCCTGGACCTACTCGAATTTGCTAAATTTTACATTTCAAATCACATTCTACAAACATGACCCGGAGACTAACTAGAATAAAAATAAACCAAACACATCTGGCATGCTGTTATAAGAAATCTGCTATAACAGTTCAATGGTACCAGTTACTGAGTAAGGCAGGAAGCCTAGTGGTTAGAGTGTAGGGGCGGCAGGAAGCCTAGTGGTTAGAGTGTAGGAGCGGCAGGTAGCATAGTGGTTAGAGTGTAGGAGCGGCAGGTAGCCTAGTGGTTAAAGTGTAGGGGCGGCAGGTAACCTAGTGGTTAGAGTGTAGAGGGGGCAGGTAGCCTAGTGGTTAGAGTGTAGGGGCGGCAGGGTAGCCTAGTGGTTAGATTGTAGGGGCGGGAAAGGTAGTTTAGTGGTTAGAGTGGAGGGGCGGCAGGTAGCCTAGTGGTTAAAGTGTAGGGGCGGCAGGTAGCCTAGTGGTTAGAGTGTAGGGGCGGCAGGAAGCCTAGTGGTTAGAGTGTAGGGGCGGCAGGTAGCCTAGTGGTTAGAGTGTAGGGGCGGCAGGTAGCCTAGTGGTTAGAGTGTAGGGGCGGCAGGTAGCCAAGTGGTTAGAGTGTAAGGGCGGCAGGTATCCTAGTGGTTAGAGTGTAGAGGTGGCAGGTAGCCTAGTGGTTAGAGTGTAGGGACGGCAGGGTAGCCTAGTGGTTAGAGTGTAGAGGGGGCAGGTAGCCTAGTGGTTAGAGTGTAGGGGCGGCAGGAAGCCTAGTGGTTAGAGTGTGGGGGAGACAGGTAGCCTAGTGGTTATAGTGTAGGGGCGGCAGGAAGTCTAGTGGTTAGAGTGTAGGGGCGGCAGGAAGCCTAGTGGTTAGAGTGTAGGGGCGGCAGGTAGCCTAGTGGTTAGAGTGTAGGGCGGCAGGTAGCCTAGTGGTTAGAGTGTAGGGCGGCAGGTAGCCTAGTGGTTAGAGTGTAGGGGCGGCAGGTAGCCTAGTGGTTAGAGTGTAGGGGCGGCAGGAAGCCTAGTGGTTAGAGTGTAGGGCGGCAGGTAGCCTAGTGGTTAGAGTGTAGGGGCGGCAGGTAGCCTAGTGGTTAGAGTGTAGGGGCGGCAGGTTGCCTAGTGGTTAGAGTGTAGGGGCGGCAGGTAGCCTAGTGGTTAGAGTGTAGGGGCGGCAGGTATCCTAGTGGTTAGAGTGTAGAAGTGGCAGGTAGCCTAGTGGTTAGAGTGTAGGGACGGCAGGGTAGCCTAGTGGTTAGAGTGTAGAGGGGGCAGGTAGCCTAGTGGTTAGAGTGTAGGGGCGGCAGGAAGCCTAGTGGTTAGAGTGTGGGGGAGACAGGTAGCCTAGTGGTTATAGTGTAGGGGCGGCAGGAAGTCTAGTGGTTAGAGTGTAGGGGCGGCAGGAAGCCTAGTGGTTAGAGTGTAGGGCGGCAGGTAGCCTAGTGGTTAGAGTGTAGGGGCGGCAGGTAGCCTAGTGGTTAGAGTGTAGGGGCGGCAGGTTGCCTAGTGGTTAGAGTGTAGGGGCGGCAGGTAGCCTAGTGGTTAGAGTGTAAGGGCGGCAGGTATCCTAGTGGTTAGAGTGTAGAGGTGGCAGGTAGCCTAGTGGTTAGAGTGTAGGGACGGCAGGGTAGCCTAGTGGTTAGAGTGTAGAGGGGGCAGGTAGCCTAGTGGTTAGAGTGTAGAGGTGGCAGGTAGCCTAGTGGTTAGAGTGTAGGGGTGGCAGGTAGCCTAGTGGTTAGAGTGTAGGGGCGGCAGGTATCCTAGTGGTTAGAGTGTAGAGGTGGCAGGTAGCCTAGTGGTTAGAGTGTAGGGACGGCAGGGTAGCCTAGTGGTTAGAGTGTAGGGGCGGCAGGAAGCCTAGTGGCTAGAGTGTAGGGGCGGTAGGAAGCCTAGTGGTTAGAGTGTAGGGGCGGCAGGAAGCCTAGTGGTTAGAGTGTAGGGGCGGCAGGAAGCCTAGTGGTTAGAGTGTTGGGGCGGCAGGAAGCCTAGTGGTTAGAGTGTAAGTGCGGCAGGTATCCTAGTGGTTAGAGTGTAGAGGTGGCAGGTAGCCTAGTGGTTAGAGTGTAGGGGCGACAGGTAGCCTAGTGGTTAGAGTGTAGGGGCGGCAGGTAGCCTAGTGGCTAGAGTGTAGGGCGGCAGGTAGCCTAGTGGTTAGAGTGTAGGGGCGGCAGGTAGCCTAGTGGTTAGAGTGTAGGGGCGGCAGGTAGCCTAGTGGTTAGAGTGTAGGGGCGGCAGGTAGCCTAGTGGTTAGAGTGTAGGGGCGGCAGGAAGCCTAGTGGTTAGAGTGTAGGGGTAGCAGGAAGCCTAGTGGTTAGAGTGTAGGGGCGGCAGGAAGCCTAGTGGTTAGAGTGTAGGGGCGGCAGGAAGCCTAGTGGTTAGAGTGTAGAGGTGGCAGGAAGCCTAGTGGTTAGAGTGTAGAGGTGGCAGGAAGCCTAGTGGTTAGAGTGTAGGGGCGGCAGGTAGCCTAGTGGTTAGAGTGTAGAGGTGGCAGGTAGCCTAGTGGTTAGAGTGTAGGGGCGGCAGGAAGCCTAGTGGTTAGAGTGTAGGGGTAGCAGGAAGCCTAGTGGTTAGAGTGTAGGGGCGGCAGGAAGCCTAGTGGTTAGAGTGTAGGGGCGGCAGGAAGCCTAGTGGTTAGAGTGTAGAGGTGGCAGGAAGCCTAGTGGTTAGAGTGTAGAGGTGGCAGGAAGCCTAGTGGTTAGAGTGTAGGGGCGGCAGGTAGCCTAGTGGTTAGAGTGTAGAGGTGGCAGGTAGCCTAGTGGTTAGAGTGTAGGGGCGGCAGGTAGCCTAGTGGTTAGAGTGTAGGGGCGGCAGGTAGCCTAGTGGTTAGAGTGTAGGGGCGGCAGGTAGCCTAGTGTTTAAAGTGTAGGGGCGGCAGGTAGCCTAGTGGTTAGAGTGTAGGGGCGGCAGGTAGCCTAGTGGTTAGAGTGTAGGGGCGGCAGGTAGCCTAGTGGTTAGAGTGTAGGGGCGGCAGGTAGCCTAGTGGTTAGAGTGTAGAGGCGGCAGGTAGCCTAGTGGTTAGAGTGTAGAGGCGGCAGGTAGCCTAGTGGTTAGAGTGTAGAGGTGGCAGGTAGCCTAGTGGTTAGAGTGTAGGGGCGGCAGGTAGCCTAGTGGTTAGAGTGTAGGGGCGGCAGGTAGCCTAGTGGTTAAAGTGTAGGGGCGGCAGGAAGCCTAGTGGTTAGAGTGTAGAGGTGGCAGGTAGCCTAGTGGTTAGAGTGTAGGGGCGGCAGGTATCCTAGTGGTTAGAGTGTAGGGGCGGCAGGTAGCCTAGTGGTTAGAGTGTAGGGGCGGCAGGTAGCCTAGTGGTTAGAGTGTAGAGGTGGCAGGTAGCCTAGTGGTTAGAGTGTAGGGGCGGCAGGTATCCTAGTGGTTAGAGTGTAGGGGCGGCAGGTAGCCTAGTGGTTAGAGTGTAGGGGCGGCAGGTAGCCTAGTGATTAGAGTGTAGGGGCGGCAGGTAGCCTAGTGGTTAGAGTGTAGAGGTGGCAGGTAGCCTAGTGGTTAGAGTGTAGGGGCGGCAGGTAGCCTAGTGGTTAGAGTGTAGGGGCGGCAGGTAGCCTAGTGGTTAGATTGTAGGGGCGGCAGGTAGCCTAGTGGTTAGAGTGTGGGGGAGACAGGTAGCCTAGTGGTTAGAGTGTAGGGGCGGCAGGTAGCCTAGTGGTTAGAGTGTGGGGGCGGCAGGTAGCCTAGTGGTTAGAGTGTAGGGGCGGCAGGTAGCCTAGTGGTTAGAGTGTAGGGGCGGCAGGAAGCCTAGTGGTTAGAGTGTAGGGGCGGCAGGAAGCCTAGTGGTTAGAGTGTAGGGGCGGCAGGAAGCCTAGTGGTTAAAGTGTAGGGGCGGCAGGTATCCTAGTGGTTAGAGTGTAGAGGGGGCAGGTAGCCTAGTGGTTAAAGTGTAGGGGCGGCAGGTAGCCTAGTGGTTAGAGTGTAGAGGGGGCAGGTAGCCTAGTGGTTAAAGTGTAGGGGCGGCAGGTAGCCTAGTGGTTAGAGTGTAGAGGTGGCAGGTTGCCTAGTGGTTAGAGTGTAGGGGCGGCAGGAAGCCTAGTGGTTAGAGTGTAGAGGTGGCAGGTTGCCTAGTGGTTAGAGTGTAGGGGCGGCAGGAAGCCTAGTGGTTAGAGTGTAGGGGTGGCAGGAAGCCTAGTGGTTAGAGTGTAGAGGTGGCAGGTAGCCTAGTGGTTAGAGTGTAGAGGTGGCAGGAAGCCTAGTGGTTAGAGTGTAGAGGTGGCAGGTAGCCTAGTGGTTAGAGTGTAGAGGTGGCAGGTAGCCTAGTGGTTGGAGTGTAGGGGCGGCAGGTAGCCTAGTGTTTAAAGTGTAGGGGCGGCAGGTAGCCTAGTGGTTAGAGTGTAGGGGCGGCAGGAAGCCTAGTGGTTAGAGTGTAGGGGCGGCAGGTAGCCTAGTGTTTAAAGTGTAGGGGCGGCAGGTTGCTGAGTTGTTCTGCCCCTGAATCTGTCCTTCTGCCCCTGAACAAGGCAGTTAACCCACTGTTCCCTGGTAGGCTGTCATTGTCAATAAAAACGTGTTCTTAATTGACTTGTCTAGTTAAATAAAGAAAGTGATTTCTCCACCATTCTGATGCATTCCAATTCCCACATTCATGCACATTTTCTACACCTACAGCATACCAATATTTAAAAGTAGCCTGAACCAGAGAGCAATATCTTAGATAGATGTGCAGTGCCAATCAGGCAGAAGCTTCTACTCTCCCCAGCTGTGGTAAGAAACCCCTGAGGTATTGCTCCACAAACCACTCTGTAAAAACCAGCCACATCACATCTGGGTCCCAGCAGGTGCTGTGAAGTCCCGGCATACATCATCATTCAGTTCAGTAGTAAACCTTTGGACTGGTATCCCCCTGGCAGTGCCCATGCTTTCAACTCTGATGTGATCATAAGCATCAGAAATCTGGACCAAGCACAAGGGATGGACACGATGTGCAGAGTATAGGTTACGAGTGACCACTACAATGAAGAGAGGAATAGTAAAGTATAGTGAAGTACACAAGTGTTGTTCGTTTGACTACGGCATGCTAAAGAGGCCAACCTTCGACCAACACCTTTTTCATCATGCTACTTCCATGTTGCCTAACCTGAGTCTGGTTATTGGTTATTGTGGCTCCGTGAGGATGAAGCATTCTGTACGATTTGTTGATATTTCTACTAAGCGTTTAGAAGGACGAGGCAAGGAGAGGAAAACGTCGCAGACTCATCATTATTCTGCACAGAGCGGCACCACGGCCAAAATATTCCTGATAAGAACAGCAAGGAATAATTGCCAAAGATAACTTTTTATTTAATCAATCATTATCTCTGATACTTGTCTTTCTGCTGTTTAAAAAAATATATATATGTAATCGCTTTCATCTCACCTATCACTTATCAGCAGGCATATCAGAGTCGTGTTTGACAGTGTCCGTCAGGAGAAAGGAGTGTGGCTTTGGGAACTAGGTCAATGTAACCTAATTGTTTGGTGGTACAGAAAACAATGGCTGTTTCTAGGAAATGTTGCAGTGTAATAAGGCTCTTTAGCTAAACCAATGCTGTAAAGTCAAAGATGGAGAATTATTGTGGTTTCCACGGGCTGTCGATTTACATATATGCATGAGTAGATAAAACGTGTTCATTTAAAACTGAATGCATGTCTATTCGCCCCCTTATGTCCACAACTGCCCCAGAATATATTCTTTCTTTGGCCTTGATGATTGCAAGAGAGAATTATATGGAACCATCACAGTCTGAACCCTGAAGCCTCTCTTCTGATTTTGAATCATCTCTATCGTACTGTAGTCTGGATCTCTGGAGGATCGGATAGGAATTCTACTTCTTTTTCAAGGTATTGTGTGTGTGTGTGTGTGTGTGTGTGTGTGTGTGTGTGTGTGTGTGTGTGTGTGTGGAGATATAACCTGCAGGGTTATGAACGTGTGGTTATCCAACTGAGTCAAAAGGTGACTGTCCTCTTTGAAGGGAGCACAGTATACCTGAAAAACTGTGGTTTACATGCGTGCAGGCTGAGCTTGAAAATAGCATAGTGGAATTCGATTAGGCTGCACTCCTCCAACCCCGGGACCCCGGGGTCTGAGAGAAATACTGGGTGTGTTTATGCATTTAAAACCTTCCCTTCAACTTGTCAGTACTTTCATTCCTGGACAGATTCCATTGCTGCATTTTTTGCTTCAATGCTCATTTCAGTATTGGCTCTTCATTTCTAGTATCTGTCTCCTATCTTATTAAAGAACATGAGCTGTCAGGCAGCACACAGCTCCTATCTTATTAAAGAACATGAGCTGTCAGGCAGCACACAGCTCCAATCTTATTTAACAGGAGCTGTCAGGCAGCACACAGCTCCAATCTTATATAACAGGAGCTGTCTGGCAGCACACAGCTCCAATCTTATATAACAGGAGCTGTCAGGCAGCACACAACTCCAATCATATATAAAAGCAGCTGTCAGGCAGCACACAGCTCCTATCTTATATATAACATGAGCTGTCAGGCAGCACACAGCTCCAATCTTATATAACAGGAGCTGTCAGGCAGCACACAGCTCCAATCTTATATAACAGGAGCTGTCAGGCAGCACACAGCTCTAATCTTATATAACAGGAGCTGTCAGGCAGCACACAGCTCCAATCTTACATAACAGGAGCGGTCAGGCAGCACACAGCTCCTATCTTATTAAAGAACATGAGCTGTCAGGCAGCACACAGCTCCAATCTTATATAACAGGAGTTGCCAGGCAGCACACAGCTCCTATCTTATACAACAGGAGCTGTCAGGCAGCACACAGCTCCAATCTTATATAACAGGAGCTGTCAGGCAGCACACAGCTCCTATCTTATATATAACATGAGCTGTAAGGCAGCACACAGCTCCAATCTTATATAACAGGAGCTGTCAGGCAGCACACAGCTCCAATCTTATATAACAGGAGCTGTCAGGCAGCACACAGCTCCTATCTTATATATAACATGAGCTGTCAGGCAGCACACAGCTCCAATCTTATATAACAGGAGCTGTCAGGCAGCACACAGCTCCTATCTTATTATATAACAGGAGCTGCCAGGCAGCACACAGCTCCTATCTTATATAACAGGAGCTGTCAGGCAGCAGTCAGGCAGTGATGATGTTAATATATTCTGTGATGTTAATACATTCTGTGATGTTAATACATTCTGTGATGTTAATACATTCTGTGATGATGTTAATACATTCTGTGATGATGTTAATACATTCTGTGATGTTAATACATTCTGTGATGTTAATACATTCTATAATATTAATACATTATGTGATGTTAATACATTCTGTGATGTTAATACATTCTGTGATGTTAATACATTCTGTGATGTTAATACATTCTGTGATGTTAATACATTCTAGAATATTAATACATTCTGTGATGTTAATACATTCTGTGATGTTAATACATTCTGTGATGTTAATACATTCTGTGATGTTAATACATTCTGTGATGTTAATACATTCTGTGATGATGTTAATACATTCTGTGATGATGTTAATACATTCTGTGATGTTAATACATTCTGTGATGTTAATACATTCTATAATATTAATACATTATGTGATGTTAATACATTCTGTGATGTTAATACATTCTGTGATGTTAATACATTCTGTGACGTTAATACATTCTGTGATGTTAATACATTCTATAATATTAATACATTCTGTGATGTTAATACATTCTGTGATGTTAATACATTCTGTGATGTTAATACATTCTGTGATGTTAATACATTCTGTGATGTTAATACATTCTGTGATGATGTTAATTCATTCTATAATATTAATACATTCTGTGATGTTAATACATTCTGTGATGTTAATACATTCTGTGATGTTAATACATTCTGTGATGATGTTAATACATTCTGTGATGTTAATACATTCTGTGATGATGTTAATACATTCTGTGATGTTAATACATTCTGTGATGTTAATACATTCTGTGATGTTAATACATTCTGTGATGTTAATACATTCTGTGATGATGTTAATACATTCTGTGCTGTTAATACATTATGTGATGATGTTAATACCTTCTGTGATGTTAATACATTCTGTGATGTTAATACATTCTGTGATGTTAATACCTTCTGTGATGTTAATACATTCTGTGATGTTAATACATTCTTTGATGTTAATACATTCTGTGATGATGTTAACACATTCTGTGATGATGTTAATACATGCTGTGATGTTAATACATTCTGTGATGTTAATACATTCTGTGATGATGTTAATACATTCTGTGATGTTAATACATTCTGTGATGTTAATACATTCTGTGATGATGTTAATTCATTCTATAATATTAATACATTCTGTGATGTTAATACATTCTGTGATGTTAATACATTCTGTGATGTTAATACATTCTGTGATGTTAATACATTCTGTGATGATGTTAATACATTCTGTGATGTTAATACATTCTGTGATGATGTTAATACATTCTGTGATGTTAATACATTCTGTGATGTTAATACATTCTGTGATGTTAATACATTCTGTGATGTTAATACATTCTGTGATGATGTTAATACATTCTGTGCTGTTAATACATTATGTGATGATGTTAATACCTTCTGTGATGTTAATACATTCTGTGATGTTAATACATTCTGTGATGTTAATACCTTCTGTGATGTTAATACATTCTGTGATGTTAATACATTCTTTGATGTTAATACATTCTGTGATGATGTTAACACATTCTGTGATGATGTTAATACATGCTGTGATGTTAATACATTCTGTGATGTTAATACATTCTGTGATGATGTTAATACATTCTGTGATGTTAATAAATTCTGTGATGTTAATACATTCTATAATATTAATACATTCTGTGATGTTAATACATTCTGTGATGTTAATACATTCTGTGATGTTAATACATTCTGTGATGTTAATACATTCTGTGATGTTAATACATTCTGTGATGTTAATACATTCTATAATATTAATACATTCTGTGATGTTAATACATTCTGTGATGTTAATACATTCTGTGATGTTAATACATTCTGTGATGTTAATACATTCTATGATGATGTTAATACATTCTGTGATGTTAATACATTCTGTGATGTTAATTCATTCTATAATATTAATACATTCTGTGATGTTAATACATTCTGTGATGTTAATACATTCTGTGATGATAATACATTCTGTGATGTTAATACATTCTGTGATGTTAATACATTCTGTGATGATGTTAATACATTCTGTGATGATGTTAATTCATTCTATAATATTAATACATTCTGTGATGTTAATACATTCTGTGATGTTAATACATTCTGTGATGTTAATACATTCTGTGATGTTAATACATTCTGTGATGATGTTAATACATTCTGTGATGTTAATACATTCTGTGATGATGTTAATACATTCTGTGATGTTAATACATTCTGTGATGTTAATACATTCTGTGATGTTAATACATTCTGTGATGTTAATACATTCTGTGATGATGTTAATACATTCTGTGCTGTTAATACATTATGTGATGATGTTAATACCTTCTGTGATGTTAATACATTCTGTGATGTTAATACATTCTGTGATGTTAATACCTTCTGTGATGTTAATACATTCTGTGATGTTAATACATTCTTTGATGTTAATACATTCTGTGATGATGTTAACACATTCTGTGATGATGTTAATACATGCTGTGATGTTAATACATTCTGTGATGTTAATACATTCTGTGATGATGTTAATACATTCTGTGATGTTAATACATTCTGTGATGTTAATACATTCTATAATATTAATACATTCTGTGATGTTAATACATTCTGTGATGTTAATACATTCTGTGATGTTAATACATTCTGTGATGTTAATACATTCTGTGATGTTAATACATTCTGTGATGTTAATACATTCTATAATATTAATACATTCTGTGATGTTAATACATTCTGTGATGTTAATACATTCTGTGATGTTATACATTCTGTGATGTTAATACATTCTATGATGATGTTAATACATTCTGTGATGTTAATACATTCTGTGATGTTAATTCATTCTATAATATTAATACATTCTTTGATGTTAATACATTCTGTGATGTTAATACATTCTGTGATGATAATACATTCTGTGATGTTAATACATTCTATAATATTAATACATTCTGTGATGTTAATACATTCTGTGATGTTAATACATTCTGTGATGTTAATACATTCTATGATGATGTTAATACATTCTGTGATGTTAAGTCATTCTATAATATTAATACATTCTGTGATGTTAATACATTCTGTGATGTTAATACATTCTGTGATGTTAATACATTCTGTGATGATGTTAATACATTCTGTGATGTTAATACATTCTATAATATTAATACATTCTGTGATGTTAATACATTCTGTGATGTTAATACATTATGTGATGTTAATACATTCTATAATATTAATACATTCTGTGATGATGTTAATACATTCTGTGATGTTAATACATTCTGTTATGTTAATACATTATGTGATGTTAATACATTCTATAACATTAATACATTATGTGATGTTAATACATTCTGTGATGTTAATACATTCTGTGATGATGTTAATAAATTCTGTGATGATGTTAATACATTCTGTGATGTTAATACATTCTGTGATGTTAATACATTCTGTGATGTTAATACATTCTGTGATGTTAATACATTCTGTGACGTTAATACATTCTGTGATGATGTTAATACATTCTGTGATGTTAATACATTCTGTGATGTTAATACATTCTGTGATGTTAATACATTCTGTGATGTTAATACATTCTGTGATGATGTTAATACATTCTGTGATGATGTTAATACATTATGTGATGTTAATACATTCTGTGACGTTAATACATTCTGTGATGATGTTAATACATTCTGTGATGTTAATACATTCTGTGATGTTAATACATTCTGTGATGTTAATACATTCTGTGATGTTAATACATTCTGTGATGTTAATACATTCTGTGATGATGTTAATACATTATGTGATGTTAATACATTCTATAATATTAATACATTCTGTGATGTTAATACATTCTGTGATGATGTTAATACATTCTGTGATGATGTTAATATATTCTGTGATGTTAATACATTCTGTGATGATGTTAATATATTCTGTGATGTTAATACATTCTGTGATGTTAATACATTCTGTGATGTTAATACATTCTGTGATGTTAATACATTCTGTGATGTTAATACATTCTGTGATGATGTTAATACATTATGTGATGTTAATACATTCTATAATATTAATACATTCTGTGATGTTAATACATTCTGTGATGATGTTAATACATTCTGTGATGTTAATACATTCTGTGATGTTAATACATTCTGTGATGATGTTAATATATTCTGTGATGTTAATACATTCTGTGATGATGTTAATACATTCTGTGATGATGTTAATATATTCTGTGATGTTAATACATTCTGTGATGATGTTAATACATTCTGTGATGATGTTAATATATTCTGTGATGTTAATACATTCTGTGATGTTAATACATTCTATGATGATGTTAATACATTCTGTGATGTTAATACATTCTGTGATGTTAATACATTCTATGATGATGTTAATACATTCTGTGATGTTAATACATTCTGTGATGTTAATACATTCTGTGATGATGTTAATACATTCTGTGATGTTGTTAATACATTCTGTGATGATGTTAATATATTCTGTGATGTTAATACATTCTGTGATGATGTTAATACATTCTGTGATGTTAATACATTCTGTGATGATGTTAATATATTCTGTGATGTTAATACATTCTGTGATGATGTTAATACATTCTGTGATGTTAATATATTCCGTGATGTTAATACATTTTGCGATAATGGTAATACAATTTTATACAATTGTATTTTGTGTATTAACATCATGGAATGTATTATTTATTTTTGAAATTGTATTTGTCACATGCGCTGTACACAACATGCCCTTAACCAACAATTTAGTTTTAAGAAAAAATAAGTACAAAATGTATGTATGATCAGAATGACAGTATAAGGTGAGGCAATATTAAGTCAATTAATGTCTAAATAATGTGAATATTATTGGTATTCAAATACATGTTGTATGAGCATGATGTTTACCTGTTTAAAAATGCATAGTGATGGTAAAAAATGGGGCTTCTGTTAAGCACATCACCCGGACTCTGACAAAAGAGAGAGAGACAGTGCTATCTAGCAAAATGTCAAAATTGTCTCAAGTTCATTATTGGGAATTTGTGAAGCAAGTTTTTCCATGTCATAAAGTTTCCCCGTCTATACATGTCAGAGGGATCTCTGTCTCTTTGGGATCTCTCTCTCAATGGAACACATCACCCAGCGTTGCAAAAGAGAAGCACATTACCCAGTGTTGCAAAAGAGAAGCACATTACCCAGCGTTGCAAAAGAGAAGCACATTACCCAGCGTTGCAAAAAGAGAAGCACATCACCCAGCGTTGCAAAAGAGAAGCACATTACCCAGCGCTGCAAAAGAGAAGCACATTACCCAGCGCTGCAAAAGAGAAGCACATTACCCAGCGCTGCAAAAGAGAAGCACATTACCCATTACCCAGCGTTGCAAAAGAGAAGCACATTACCCAGCGCTGCAAAAGAGAAGCACATTACCCAGCGCTGCAAAAGAGAAGCACATTACCCAGCGCTGCAAAAGAGAAGCACATTACCCAGCGCTGCAAAAGAGAAGCACATTAACCAGCGCCGCAAAAGAGAAGCACATTACCCATTACCCAGCGTTGCAAAAGAGAAGCACATTACCCAGCGCCGCAAAAGAGAAGCACATTACCCATTACCCAGCGTTGCAAAAGAGAAGCACATTACCCAGCGTTGCAAAAGAGAAGCACATTACCCAGCGTTGCAAAAGAGAAGCACATTACCCAGCGTTGCAAAAGAGAAGCACATTACCCAGCGCTGCAAAAGAGAAGCACATTAACCAGCGCCGCAAAAGAGAAGCACATTACCCATTACCCAGCGCCGCAAAAGAGAAGCACATTACCCATTACCCAGCGTTGCAAAAGAGAAGCACATTACCCAGCGTTGCAAAAGAGAAGCACATTACCCAGCGTTGCAAAAGAGAAGCACATTACCCAGCGTTGCAAAAGAGAAGCACATTACCCAGCGCCGCAAAAGAGAAGCACATTACCCAGCGTTGCAGAAGAGAAGCACATCACCCAGCACTGAAAAGAGAAGCACATCACCCAGCGTTGCAAAAGAGAAGCACATCACCCAGCGTTGCAAAAGACTACTTGTGGCCAGCAGCAGCAGCAGTGATAGCCTACTTGTGACCAGCAGCAACAGCAGTTAAAGCCTACTTGTGACCAGCGGCAGCACCAGTGAAAGCCTACTTGTGGCCAACAGCATCACCAGCAGCACAAGGATGTGGCATTAGAATATAGAATGTCACTGCGAGTGTATCACAGGCTCTACTCTGCTCCAGTCCAGCCATCAGAAGAGTGTTTGGAGTGTTTTTGGTGGCATGCAGCCTTAGTGGCATTTTCTACGCAGATTTCAATGAGCTTAAACTATTTAGAATCACAGAGGGCTCTGTCTAGTGCCCGGCAGCCTGCATGCTAACGGATGATGCATCCTAAATGGTACCCTATTCCCAATATAGAGCAGTATTTTTGACCAGGCCTTATAGGGCTCAAATAGGGAATAGGGTATCATTTGGGACGCAACTGGAGAGCACTCCCTGGAGCCTCTGTTTACCAAACCACGTTGGATTTGCTGCTCTCATAGGCAGGCAGGCAGGCAGGCAGGCAGGCAGGCAGGCAGGCAGGCAGGCAGGCAGGCAGGCAGGCAGACAGACAGACAGGCAGGCAGGCAGGCAGGCAGGCAGGCAGGCAGGCAGGCAGGCAGGCAGGCAGGCAGACAGACAGACAGACAGACAGACAGACAGACAGACAGACAGACAGACAGACAGACAGACAGACAGACAGACAGACAGACAGAGAGACAGACAGACAGACAGACAGACAGACGCTTTCATTTTGGCTCACATCCTGAGTCTATTTCAGCCAGAATATGTTAAAAAGTTGCCAAATTGAGGATGTAAATCTCTTTAGAAAGGAAAAACAGCAACCATGGTTACAAGCGCAATCCTCCGTTCTGAAAAACACTTTAAACAGAAAATATTTAAATGTCAAACAACAAAAATGTGTCCATTATTTTCTTTACAGCTAGAGGGTGTTATTTAAGGATGTTAATAAACGGGAGAAGTGAGGATATTTCCTTTGTTCTCTTTGAGTTTCTCCAGACTGTGAGAAAGTGGAGCCAATGCCCATTTAAACTTTTATTTTTATTAAATGTTTGAAGAGTTAGACAATCAGACACAGAGTCTCTTGTTGTCATTATATATATATTTTTTTTTCATCATTGTTTATTTTTTATTTTTTTTGCACTTTGATATCCAAAACAAAATCTATCTCCGCGGGTGTCTGTGAAATAAATTGCTATCTTTCTTAGAACTGGGCATCTTGATGATCAAGAGGACCAACTGTTTAAGGCAACGCAAGAAGGGAATGTGGCTCACTTGTTCGTCCAATGCTGCAGGCGAGAGGCCTTCCAATAATGACTGTGTTTGTAACAATAAACCACATCAGATGAAGCTATGTATGGCTACATCATGTCACAATAATGTGTGTTTCAATTCTGATTTGAACAGTTCTTTTTGTACGAGTTTAAACAACACCCTAATAAATTCTATTTCATGCAACTAAATCAATTTTCGAGGCTATATTATCCTCACTAAAGGGAAAATCTACAGTGCTGTGAGAAATAATTTCCCTCCTTTCTGATGTATTCATTTTTGCATATTTTTGATACTGAATGTTATCAGATCTTTAACCAAAACCTAATATTAGATAACCTGAGTTTATAAATAAGAAAAAAATGTATACTCATTTTATTTATTTAAATGATTTAACTATGATTTAACTCATTTAGATATTTAACCAAAACCTAATATTAGATAACCTGAGTTTATAAATAAGAAAAAAATGTATACTCATTTTATTTATTTAAATGATTTAACTATGATTTAACTCATTTAGATATTTAACCAAAACCTAATATTAGATAACCTGAGTTTATAAATAAGAAAAAAATGTATACTAATTTTATTTATTTAAATGATTTAACTATGATTTAACTCATTTAGATCTTTGACCAAAACCTAATATTAGATAACCTGAGTTTACAAATATATTTTTTTAAATGGATACTTATTTCATTTGTTTAAATGATTTAACTAATTTATTAATCAACCAATTCCCCTGTGCCTCTCACACTCACAAACTGGTTGTGCCACCTTTAACTAAAAATGACTGCAACCAAATTCTTCCTGTAGTTGTTGATCAATCTCTCACATCGCTGTGGAGGAATTTTGGCCCACTCCTGTATGCTAAACAAGTTTAAAACTCAGTAACATTTGTGGGTTTTCAAGCATGAACTGCTCGTTTCAAGTCCTACCATAACATCTCAATTGGGATTAGGTCTGGACTTTGACTAGGCTATTCCAAAACTACAAATGTGTTCCTTTTTAGCCATTTTCATGTGGACTTGATTATGTGTTTTGGATCATTGCCTTGCTGCGTGACACAACTCCACTTCAGTTCCAGCTCACAGACAGATGGCCTGACATTCTCCTGTAGAAATTATCTGATACAGAGTAGAATTCATGGTTTCTCCTATTAAGACAAGTCGTCCAAGTCATGAGGCGGCAAAGCATCCCCAAACCATCACAGTACCACCACCATGCTTGGTATGAGGTTCATACTGTGGAATGCAGTGTTTGGTTTTCACCAGGCATAATGGAACCCATGTCGTCCAATAGGCATCTGGAAGCATCTTGATGATCATCAAGACTCTTGGAAGAATGTTCAACGGACAGATGAGTCAAAAGCATAACTTTTGAGCGACGTGGATTTGAGATACCTCAAAACGTAGTGTACATGCCATCGTCAATAACACATCATCTTAACCCTCATGTTGTGTTCGTTTCATGTTAATTAATTCTGTGTTCCCGGTCCAAAATGACCGCCCCCCATTATAGCTGATTATAAATCCATAATAATACATGTATTATCACCTAATGTTTTCTTCGATCTTTTTATCAACTTAAGTTCTTGTGAACATTACAAGTTTTGAACTTCTATTTGCTATTTATGGCCTGTAGACCTCATTGACCTGAGCTCATACAACTCGTTTTTGAGTTTAAAAAAATCTGTATGAATTATTTAGACTATAACAAATACTCAGATGAAACAAACTGTGCTATTTCTCACAGACTACTTTGTGTCAAAGTTTAACAAGGACTCTCTCCTCCTCACCAGAGTCATGATCAAAGATAGGATCAAGAGCATCACATACAGTATATCGTTTGGTCATTGTGCTGCCACAGAATGAATTGTGAGCAAGGCCTCAGTAAAGCTTTATATACCAGAGCTGTGAGAAAAGTTCTATATATTATTGAAACACTGTTGCGATTGTTTGTGAGAATGCCAACAGCTGTGGGGTTCCGTGGGGGAAATATTCTATTGGGGAAAGGTTCCCTTGGGGGTTGCCATGGAAGCAAAGAAGTAGATTGAGGTCTATGTGAGTGTGCTCAAACACACATGCATGTGGGGGTCTGGGAGAGGAACCGTGTCCATCTGATGAACGGGCACGTACCTGAACTCAATTGTATACACTAATTGCAGTCTCACTCATTCATTTCTAATGACAGGTCATTTTTGACCAGAACACCACAGCTGTACAAGAGTTAAATTAAACACCCGAAATGTAATGAGAATCATCAAAGTGTATGTTGTGTGTTGTATGTTAATGTCCTGTGTGGACAAAGTCACGGAACCTTATGCCAATCAGATTAAATCAGAACTTCATTTTTCAGTGAGAAAACTTGAAAAATCGGTCCAATTCAACCGGAACACAGCAGAAGGGTTAAAACAGTAGGAGTTAGTAAGTCACTGTGCTCATCAATAACACATCATCTTAATACAGTAGGAGACACTAACTCACTGTGCTGCAGATCAGTCTGGCAGTCACAATTAACCGTCTAAGTGGGGTTCAATCAAGTGCAGTCTTTGGTGAGGGAATTTGTCTTTTCCAGTCTCCGTCCATCAGTGGCAGAATGATTTGTATTGATTTCATGTCTAGAGGCTCTGCAGACTACAGCTGTGACTCACCTCCCTCTCTGTGACAGACTCAACGTCCTCACGTACAGAAGGATCTGACTACAGTCTACAGCTGAGCGCTAGGGGCTATGACTCACCTCTCTCTCTGTGATAGACTCAATGTCCTCACGTACAGAAGGATCTGACTACAGTCTACAGCTGAGAGCTAGGGGCTATGACTCACCTCCCTCTCTGTGATAGACTCAACATGAGGTACAGAAGGAACTGACTACAGACTACAGCTGAGAGCTAGGGGCTGTGACTCACCTCCCTCTCTGTGACAGACTCAACGTGAGGCACAGAAGGATCTGACTACAGACTACAGCTGAGAGCGAGGGGCTGTGACTCACCTCCCTCTCTCTGACAGACTCAACGTGAGGTACAGAAGGATCTGACTACAGACTACAGCTGAGAGCGAGGGGCTATGACTCACCTCCCTCTCTGTGACAGACTCAACGTGAGGTACAGAAGGATCTGACTACAGACTACAGCTGAGAGCGAGGGGCTGTGACTCACCTCCCTCTCTGTGACAGACTCAACGTGAGGCACAGAAGGATCTGACTACAGACTACAGCTGAGAGCGAGGGGCTGTGACTCACCTCCCTCTCTGTGACAGACTCAACGTGAGGTACAGAAGGATCTGACTACAGACTACAGCTGAGAGCGAGGGGCTGTGACTCACCTCCCTCTCTGTGACAGACTCAACGTGAGGCACAGAAGGATCTGACTACAGACCACAGCTGAGAGCGAGGGGCTGTGACTCACCTCCCTCTCTGTGACAGACTCAACGTGAGGTACAGAAGGATCTGACTACAGACTACAGCTGAGAGCAAGGGGCTGTGACTCACCTCCCTCTCTGTGACAGACTCAACGTGAGGCACAGAAGGATCTGACTACAGACTACAGCTGAGAGCGAGGGGATGTGACTCACCTCCCTCTCTGTGACAGACTCAACGTGAGGTACAGAAGGATCTGACTACAGACTACAGCTGAGAGCGAGGGGCTGTGACTCACCTCCCTCTCTGTGACAGACTCAACGTGAGGCACAGAAGGATCTGACTACAGACCACAGCTGAGAGCGAGGGGCTGTGACTCACCTCCCTCTCTGTGACAGACTCAACGTGAGGTACAGAAGGATCTGACTACAGACTACAGCTGAGAGCGAGGGGCTGTGACTCACCTCCCTCTCTGTGACAGACTCAACGTGAGGCACAGAAGGATCTGACTACAGACTACAGCTGAGAGCGAGGGGCTGTGACTCACCTCCCTCTCTGTGACAGACTCAATGTGAGGCACAGAAGGATCTGACTACAGACCACAGCTGAGAGCGAGGGGCTGTGACTCACCTCCCTCTCTGTGACAGACTCAACGTGAGGCACAGAAGGATCTGACTACAGACTACAGCTGAGAGCGAGGGGCTGTGACTCACCTCCCTCTCTGTGACAGACTCAACGTGGGGTACAGAAGGACCTGCGTCCCCAATGGCATCCTATTCTCAACAGGGTGCACTACTGTTGACCAGAGACCAAAGTGCCCTTTTCAAAATTAGTGCACTATATCGGGAATAGGGTGCCTTTATGGACACAGACGAGAAGAAGCTGTTCTTTAACGGGTTGGCCTTTCAACATGCACAAAGCACCAGAAGTCATAACATAGCCATAACAGGCTACAAACACCAAGGGATGGTTTGCAGTTTGGCACGAAGCAGATTTTCAACACAGACAGGACGTTCCATAGCAAGACATACCACAAATAATAATGCATACTGTAAGCATGTTGTGCCTACAAACAGGAAGTACCTACAGTGACCATGTTGTGCCTACAAACAGGAAGTACCTAAAGTAACCATGTTGTGCCTACAAACAGGAAGTACTACCTACAGTACAATTAAAATGCTCCACAGAAATTAGCATAGCGTTCCCCGCAGATACAGTATAAACAGAACCATTCTATGTAAGGGTGCCTATACTTTGGGGCAAAAAAACAAAAAACAGGACAACCTCCAGATCAATCAATCAATCAAATGCATTCATAAAGCCCTTTTTAACAGCAGCCAATGTCACAAAGTGCAATACAGAAATGCAGTCTGGCAATCACTAAACAATATTCCATCAAAACCTAGCTGTGCTAACCTTTCACAACCTATTATTTCCTTTCAGCAACCAATGTTACCAGCATGTACCACATTTGCATGTAAGTTGCTTCAGGTATCAGGCCCCTGAAACACATTATATTGAATCCAATTAAGTGAGAAATTTGATGAATTTCTTATCAGCTGTTTACTTTTAGGCTACATGGTCAACTCTGGCATGACTTGTGTTGTCTCCTGCAGAGCATTCAAACCAAAACCTTATTGAGTGAGTTACCTCTGAGTTAGTGAGTTGGGTGAGTAACTGTTATTAGTTAGTATGCCCTCTTTTTTTCAAGCTTCTCATACAACATAATAAGATACTCAAATAAGAGCTGCATATTGGCTGTTCCATAAGAGCTGCTTATTGGCTATTCCATAAGAGCTGCTTATTGGCTGTTCCATAAGAGCTGCTTATTGGCTATTCCATAAGAGCTGCTTATTGGCTGTTCCATAAGAGCTGCTTATTGTCTATTCCATAAGAGCTGCTTTTTGGCTATTCCATAAGAGCTGCTTATTGGCTATTCCATAATAGTTGATTATTGGCTATTCCATAAGAGCTGCTTATTGGCTGTTCCATAAGAGTTGAATATTGGCTATTCCATAAGAGCTGCTTATTGGCTGTTCCATAAGAGTTGAATATTGGCTATTCCATAAGAGCTGCTTATTGGCTATTTCATAAGAGCTGCTTATTGGCTGTTCCATAAGAGCTGCTTATTGGCTATTCCATAAGAGCTGCTTATTGGCTATTCCATAAGAGCTGCTTATTGGCTATTCCATAAGAGCTGCTTATTGGCTATTCCATAAGAGCTGCTTATTGGCTATTCCATAAGAGTTGATTATTGGCTATTCCATAAGAGCTGCTTATTGGCTGTTCCATAAGAGTTGATTATTGGTTATTCCACTCACTGATTGGTTATTTGTTATAGGGTAGGATCCTAACTTAAGATCCATGTGTGTGTTTAAGTGAATACTTAATCACGCTGTTGCTGTTGTGGCATATTTCCATTAAAAACGACTACTTTACAGCGCCTTGGAAAAGTATTTTCCCCCTTTCTAATTGTCTCTACTTTTGCGTATTTTTGACACTGAATGTTATCAGATATTCAACTTAAACCTAATGTTAGATACAGAGAACCTGAGTGAACAACTAACACAGCAGTTACATACTTATTTCATTTGTTTCATAAACAAAGTTATGCAACATCCAATATATCATCCTCTTACATAGATGTGCTTACATTGGTGTTTTATCACAATACAGTCTATCTAACTGGTATGTTAAATCACAATACAGTCTATCTAACTGGTATGTTTTATCACAATACAGTCTATCTAACTGGTATGTTTTATCACAATACAGTCTATCTAACTGGTATGTTAAATCACAATACAGTCTATCTAACTGGTATGTTAAATCACAATACAGTCTATCTAACTGGTATGTTTTATCACAATACAGTCTATCTAACTGGTATGTTTTATCACAATACAGTCTATCTAACTGGTATGTTAAATCACAATACAGTCTATCTAACTGGTATGTTAAATCACAATACAGTCTATCTAACTGGTATGTTAAATCACAATACAGTCTATCTAACTGGTATGTTTTATCACAATACAGTCTATCCAACAGGTATGTCAAATCACATAACATTACAGTCTATCTAACTGGTATGTTAAATCACATTACAGTCTATCTAACTGGTATGTTAAATCACATTACATTACAGTCTATCCAACTGGTATGTTAAATCAGATTACAGTCTATCTAACTGGTATGTCAAATCACATCACATTACAGTCTATCCAACTGGTATGTTCAATGACATTACAGTCTATCTAACTGGTATGTTAAATCACATTACAGTCTATCTAACTGGTATGTTAAATCACATTACAGTCTATCTAACTGGTATGTTCAATCACATTACAGCCTATCTAATTAGTATGTCTAATCAGATCACATTAGAGTCTAACTTAGTCTAACGTAGAGTCTAACTAAACTCAGCAAAAAAATGACAATGTCCGTACTGTGAGACACCTAACACAGTGCTACAGGGAGACAGGATGGACAGCTGATCGTCCTCGCAGTGGCAGACCACGTGTAACAACACCTGCACAGGATCGGTACATCTGAACATCACACCTGCAGGACAGGTACAGGACGGACAGCTGATCATCCTCGCAGTGGCAGACCACGTGTAACAACACCTACAAAGGATCGGTACATCTGAACATCACACCTGCGGGACAGGTACAGGATGGCAACAACAACTGCCCGAGTTTCAGCAGGAACGCACAATCCCTCCATCAGTGCTCAGACTGTCCGCAATAGGCTGAGAGAGGCTGGACTGAGGGCTTGTAGGCCTGTTGTAAGGCAGGTCCTCACCAGACATCACCGGCAACAATGTCGCCTATGGGCACAATCCTACCGTTGCTGGAACAGACAGGACTGGCAAAAAGTGCTCTTCACTGACGAGTCACGGTTTTGTCTCACCAGGGGTGATGGTCGGATTCGCATTTATTGTCGATGGAATGAGCTTTACACCGAGGCCTGTACTCTGGAGCGGGATCGATTTGGAGATGGAGGATCCGTCATGGTCTGGGGCGGTGTGTCACAGCATCATTGGATAGGGCTTGTTGTCATTGCAGGCAATCTCAATGCTGTGCGTTACAGGGAAGACATCCTCCTCCCTGATGTGATACACTTCCTGCAGGCTCATCCTGACATGACCCTCCAGCATGACAATGCCACCAGCCATACTACTGGTTCTGTGCGTGATTTCCTGCAAAACAGGAATGTCAGTGTTCTGCCATGGTCAGCGAGGAGCCTGGATCTCAATCCCATTGAGCATGTCTGGGACCTGTTGGATCGGAGGGTGAGGGCTAGGGCCATTCCCCCACAGAAATGTCCAGTAACTTGCAGGTGCCTTGGTGGAAGAGTAGGGTAACATCTCACAGCAAGAACTGGCAAATCTGGTGCAGTCCATGAGGAGGAGATGCACTGCAGTACTTAATGCAGCTGGTGGCCACACCAGATACTGACTGTTACTTTTGATTTTGACCCCTCCACTCTTTGTTCAAGGACACATTATTCAATTTCTGTTAGTCACATGTCTGTGGAACTTGTTCAGTCTCAGTTGTTGAATCTTGTTATGTTCATACAAATATTTACACATGGTAAGTTTGCTGAAAATAAATGCAGTTGACAGTGAGAGGACGTTTCTTTTTTTGCTGAATTTAGTATGTCTAATCACATTACAATCTACAGTGCTTTCGGAAAGCATTCAGATCCCTGGACCTTTCCCACATTTTGTTACATTACAGCCTATTCAAAAATGGATTAAATAAATAAAAATCCTCATCAATCTACAGATAATACCCCATAATTACAAAGCTAATATAGGTTTTTAGAAATGTTTGCAAATGTATATAAAAAAAACAGAAATGCCTTGTTTACACAACTATTTATATCCAGTTGACAATGCATTTCAGAGCAAAAACCAAGCCATGAAGTCAAAGGAATTGTCTGTGGAGTTCTGAGACAGGATTTTGTCAAGGCACGTTTCTTAGGTAGGCTACCAAAACATTTCTTCACCATTGAAGGTTTCCAAAAACACAACGTCGTCCATCATTAAATGGAAGAAGTTTGGAACTACCGAGACTCTTCCTAGAGCTGGCACCCCGGCCAACCTGAGCAATCGGTGGAGAAGGGCTTTGGTCAGGGTGACCAAGAAATCGATGGTCACTCTGACAGAGCTCCAGAGTTCCTCTGTGGAGATGGGAGAATCTTCCAGAAGGACAACCATCTCTGCAGCACTCCACCGATCAGGCCTTTATGGTAGATTGTCCAGACAGAAGCCATTCCTCAGTAAAAGGCACATGACAGCCCGCTTGGAGTTTGCCAAAAGTCACCAAAAGGAGTCTCAGACAATGAGAAACAAAATTCTCTGGTATGACGAAACCAAGATTGAACTCTTTGGCCTGAATGCCAAGCGTCACGTCTTTAGGAAACCTGGCACCATCCCTATGGTGAAAGCATGGTGGTGGCAGCATTATGCTGTGGGGATGTTTTTCAACGGCATGGACTGGGAGACTAGTCAGGATCGAGGGAAAAATGAAGGGAGCAAAGTGTAGAGATATCCTTAATGAAAACCTGCTCCAGAGCACTCAGGACCTCAGACTGAGGACAACGAGCCTAAGCACACAGCAAAGACAATGCACGAGTGGCTTCGGGACAAGTCTCTGAATGTCCTTGAGTGGCCCAGCCAGAGCCCGGACTTGAACCCAATCGAAGATCTCTTGAGAGACCTGAAAATAGCTGTGCAGCAACATTCCCCATCCAACCTGACAGAACTTGAGAGGATCTGCAGAGAAGATTAGGAGAAACTCCACAAATACAGGTGTGACAAGCTTGTGGCATCATACCCAGGAAGACTCAAGGCTTTAATCGCTGCCAAAGGAGCTTCAACACAGTACTGAATAAAGGGTCGGAATACTTACGTAAATATGATATTTCAGGTTTTTTTTATACATTTGCATTGTCGTTATGGAGTATTGTGTGTAGATTGATGGTGGGAGGAAAACAATTTAATCAATTTTAGAATAAGTCTTAAACGTAACAAAATGTGGAAAAAGTCAAGGGGTCTAAATACTTTCAGAATGCACTGTATGCTCAGTACTAATTATATGTTTATCAAATAGGGTACACACCCTTTTACATATCTGGCCCTGAAGTCAAACGCCTTATTTCCTTTTACATATCTGGCCCTGAAGTCTAAGGCCTTATTTCCTTTTACATATCTGGCCCTGAAGTCTAAGGCCTTATTTCCTTTTACATATCTGGCCCTGAAGTCTAAGGCCTTATTTCCTTTTACATATCTGGCCCTGAAGTCTAAGGCCTTATTTCCTTTTACATATCTGGCCCTGAAGTCTAAGGCCTTATTTCCTTTTACATATCTGGCCCTGAAGTCTAAGGCCTTATTTCCTTTTACATATCTGGCCCTGAAGTCTAAGGCCTTATTTCCTTTTACATATCTGGCCCTGAAGTCTAAGGCCTTATTTCCTTTTACATATCTGGCCCTGACGCCTAAGGCCTTATTTCCATTTACATATCTGGCCCTGAAGTCTAAGGCCTTATTTCCTTTTACATATCTGGCCCTGAAGTCTAAGGCCTTATTTCCTTTTACATATCTGGCCCTGAAGTCTAAGGCCTTATTTCCTTTTACATATCTGGCCCTGAAGTCTAAGGCCTTATTTCCTTTTACATATCTGGCCCTGAAGTCTAAGGCCTTATTTCCTTTTACATATCTGGCCCTGAAGTCTAAGGCCTTATTTCCTTTTACATATCTGGCCCTGAAGTCTAAGGCCTTATTTCCTTTTACATATCTGGCCCTGAAGTCTAAGGCCTTATTTCCTTTTACATATCTGGCCCTGAAGTCTAAGGCCTTATTTCCTTTTACATATCTGGCCCTGAAGTCTAAGGCCTTATTTCCTTTTACATATCTGGCCCTGACGCCTAAGGCCTTATTTCCTTTTACATATCTGGCCCTGAAGTCTAAGGCCTTATTTCCTTTTACATATCTGGCCCTGAAGTCTAAGGCCTTATTTCCTTTTACATATCTGGCCCTGAAGTCTAAGGCCTTATTTCCTTTTACATATCTGGCCCTGAAGTCAAACGCCTTATTTCCTTTTACATATCTGGCCCTGAAGTCTAAGGCCTTATTTCCTTTTACATATCTGGCCCTGAAGTCTAAGGCCTTATTTCCTTTTACATATCTGGCCCTGAAGTCTAAGGCCTTATTTCCTTTTACATATCTGGCCCTGAAGTCTAAGGCCTTATTTCCTTTTACATATCTGGCCCTGAAGTCTAAGGCCTTATTTCCTTTTACATATCTGGCCCTGAAATCTAAGGCCTTATTTCCTTTTACATATCTGGCCCTGAAGTCTAAGGCCTTATTTCCTTTTACATATCTGGCCCTGAAGTCTAAGGCCTTATTTCCTTTTACATATCTGGCCCTGAAGTCTAAGGCCTTATTTCCTTTTACATATCTGGCCCTGACGCCTAAGGCCTTATTTCCTTTTACATATCTGGCCCTGAAGTCTAAGGCCTTATTACCTTCATGCTGTGATCAACAAGCTGACTCCTCTCACTATGCCTGTTCTCATCCTTAGATGCTTAACTCTTTTTATTGACCCATTTTGTTGTCTTAACGTGCTGGGTCTTGTGTTAGTTTAAATCAAATCAAATTTCATTGGTCACATACACACGGTTAGCAGATGTTATTGGGAGTGTAGCGAAATGCTTGTGTTTCTAGTTCCGACAATGCAGCAATATCTAACAAGTAAACTAACAAATCCACAACAACTACCTAATACACACAAATCTAAGTAAAGGAATGGAATAACAACATATAAATATAAATATATGAATGAGCAATGACAGAGCAGCATAGGCAAGATGCAATAGATGGTATAAAATACAGTATATACATATGAGATGAGTAATGCAAGATTTGTAAACATTACTAAAGTGGCATTATTTAAAGTGACTAGTGATCCATTTATTAAAGTGGCCAATGATTTCAACTTTGTATGTAGGCAGCAACCTCTCTGTGTTACTAATGGCTGTTCAACAGTCTGATGGCCTTGAGATAGAAGCTGTTTTTCAGTCTCTCAGTCCCAGCTTTGATGCACCTGTACTGACCTCACCTTCTGGATGGTAGCGGGGTGAACAGGCAGTGGCTTGGGTGGTTGTTGTCCTTGATGATCTTTTTGGCCTGCCTGTGACATCGGGTGCTGTAGGTGTCCTGGAGGGCAGGTAGTTTGCCCCTGGTGATGCGTTGTGCAGACCTCACTACCCTCTGGAGAGCCCTGCGGTTGTGGGCGGTGCAGTTGCCCTACCAGGCGGTGATACAGCCTGACAGGATGCTCTCAATTGTGCATCTATAAAAATGTGTGAGGGTTTTAGGAAACAAGCCAAAGGATTGTAAGTTTAAATAATATTTGGGGCCATTCTTGAGTTACTGAACTATTTTCCTGGTTGTCTCCTTCCTTTTTGGATTCTGTTTTCCATTGGAAGACGCAATTTGCATGACACCACATTCGTTTTGCATTGATCCGAGACCAGACATTTGATATTTTGGTTGGATACAGTGCTTCTACTAATTTTGAGAGGGATACATTTGCATAATTTTCAGGAACTGAGAGAGACATGCTGCAAGAGACATCTTCAATAACAAGAGTTTCACTTGACTGTTGTCTGCCTAGTCACAGCTACTGTAGAACTAGGCAGGCAGCTAAGCTTGTTGTATGGTCAAATCAAGAACAATTCCTTTTCATTTCATATTTCTATTTTTTTCACAGTAGACTGCTTTTCTTGCCCTACAAATTACAAGAACGTCCTGTAGGCTTGTTTTCAGACATGCATATCAGACGGTTATTGCAGCTACTTTGTATTCATATATGCATGTATACAGTATTGCTTCTAGATAGGCTGTGTGCTTTCCAGTGGTTAGTTGTAGTGATGTTGGCAACAACTCCAAGGTCTAGAAGATTTACTCTGGGGCCGTTGCAGTGCCAAAGGGCAGCCTCCTTTAGGCAACGTCTAACACTTTAATTACAGATGAATTATGTTTTGTTTTCCGAAGTAGAACGAAGCACGTAAAGGACGTTGTATATTAAACACAAGTAGGAAAGGAAAGGGTTGAATAAATAGTATTGTACACATGTAGCACCTCCATAGAGAAACGAGAACGTAAAGGAAACCGTGTAGACACAAGCAGGCAAGGTTTAGTCGAAAATGTAGTATAAAATCAAACCGTTTACAAATAGGATAGGGTTGAAGTCTAGTGGTCTGATTGTATACAGTTGTTTGTATTTTAATGTGTTTGATCCCATGGAGACAGGAGGATGTAAAGACAGTTGTTTATATTTTAATGTGTTCGTTCCCATGGAGACAGGAGGATGTAAAGACAGTTGTTTGTATTTTAATGTGTTTGTTCCCATGGAGACAGGAGGATGTAAAGACAGTTGTTTGTATTTTAATGTGTTTGATCCCATGGAGACAGGAGGATGTAAAGACAGTTGTTTGTATTTTAATGTGTTCGTTCCCATGGAGACAGGAGGACGTAAAGACAGTTGTTTGTATTTTAATGTGTTTGTTCCCATGGAGACAGGAGGACGTAAAGACAGTTGTTTGTATTTTTATGTGTTTGTTCCCATGGAGACAGGAGGATGTAAAGACAGTTGTTTGTATTTTCATGTGTTCGTTCCCATGGAGACAGGAGGACGTAAAGACAGTTGTTTGTATTTTAATGTGTTTGTTCCCATGGAGACAGGAGGATGTAAAGACAGTTGTTTTATATTTTAATGTGTTTGATCCCATGGAGACAGGAGGACGTAAAGACAGTTGTTTGTATTTGAATGTGTTTGTTCCCATGGAGACAGGAGGATGTAAAGACAGTTGTTTGTATTTTAATGTGTTTGATCCCATGGAGACAGGAGGATGTAAAGACAGTTGTTTGTATTTTCATGTGTTTGTTCCCATGGAGACAGGAGGATGTAAAGACAGTTGTTTGTATTTGAATGTGTTTTTTCCCATGGAGACAGGAGGATGTAAAGACAGTTGTTTGTATTTTCATGTGTTTGATCCCATGGAGACAGGAGGATGTAAAGACAGTTGTTTGTATTTTCATGTGTTTGTTCCCATGGAGACAGGAGGATGTAAAGACAGTTGTTTGTATTTTAATGTGTTTGTTCCCATGGAGACAGGAGGACGTAAAGACAGTTGTTTGTATTTTAATGTGTTTGATCCCATGGAGACAGGAGGATGTAAAGACAGTTGTTTGTATTTTCATGTGTTTGTTCCCATGGAGACAGGAGGACGTAAAGACAGTTGTTTGTATTTTAATGTGTTTGTTCCCATGGAGACAGGAGGACGTAAAGACAGTTGTTTTATATTTTAATGTGTTTGATCCCATGGAGACAGGAGGATGTAAAGACAGTTGTTTGTATTTTAATGTGTTTGATCCCATGGAGACAGGAGGATGTAAAGACAGTTGTTTGTATTTTAATGTGTTTGATCCCATGGAGACAGGAGGATGTAAAGACAGTTGTTTGTATTTTAATGTGTTTGATCCCATTGAGACAGGAGGATGTAAAGACAGTTGTTTGTATTTTCATGTGTTCGTTCCCATGGAGACAAGAGGATGTAAAGACAGTTGTTTGTATTTTAATGTGTTTGATCCCATTGAGACAGGAGGATGTAAAGACAGTTGTTTGTATTTTAATGTGTTTGTTCCCATGGAGACAGGAGGATGTAAAGACAGTTGTTTGTATTTTCATGTGTTCGTTCCCATGGAGACAGGAGGATGTAAAGACAGTTGTTTGTATTTTAATGTGTTTGATCCCATTGAGACAGGAGGACGTAAAGACAGTTGTTTTATATTTTAATGTGTTTGATCCCATGGAGACAGGAGGACGTACATAATACATTTCACAAAGATATAACCAGCGGCTGTTGTCTATGCAGGCTCATATCCCAGGCCACATCCACAGGACAGAGGGGTAATAACTATCTTCAATGAAGGCGGTAAAGCTTTGAGATATCAGCTGATGTACGAAGGGCTATATAAATAAATTTGATTTGATTTGATTTGAGTATGGTTGAATTTTATGGAGCTCTTTTTTTTTAAGACGAAGAAGAAGAAGAAGGGACATTGGTTAGGATTACCAAACATCTGACCTGTACCCACGTTTCCTTGTAGATTCTTACCATACATAAAATATCCAGCTTGGAGTCTTCCACAACATATACTAGCTTGGAGTCTTCCACAACATATACTAGCTTGGAGTCTTCCACAACATATACTAGCTTGGAGTCTTCCACAACATATACTAGCTTGGAGTCTTCCACAACATATACTAACTTGGAGTCTTCCACAACATATACTAGCTTGGAGTCTTCCACAACATATACTAGCTTGGAGTCTTCCACAACATATACTAGCTTGGAGTCTTCCACAAAAGCCATGCCTCTTATCTCTTTAGATCCCAAAGCTAAGGACCTAGGATTCTCTTAAAACAAAAAGTATTCCTGCTCACTCAGCCTTTGCATTCCCCGTGGCCACCGGACTATTTACATTGACACCAGCCCCCACATTTGTTTTTACACGGTTGCTACTCACGGTTTATTATCTTTGCATAGTCACTTCACCCCTACCTACATGTACAAATGACCTGTATAAAGCCTCATTGCTGTTATTTTTTTGTGTTACTTGTAATCATTTGTATTTTTATTTGATAAAAGTAAATATTTTCTTAAATTTTCTTGAACTGCACTGTTGGTTAAGAGCTTGTAAGTAAAGCATTTCACAATAAAGTCTACACTTGTTGTATTTGGTGCAAGTGACAAATACAGTTTGATTTGATTTGTCTTAGGCACTGGGCACCCACAGTTTACAAGGTGTCCCTTCGATTTTACTCATCAAACAATGGTTGTGTACACAGCCCCATTCACGGCAGGCAACATGCAAAACAACGTGACAAGACCATCAAGCATTTAGACCATCTGGGAAAGAAGAGCTAGAGCGAAATAACGACTCTCAGTGATTGTCTATTTGAGCGTTATTATTTATGACCTTGTCACAGTCAACACAGAATAAAGGAGATGTATCTGTGGCCATTTATCTATCCATATTTCCACTCATCTGGTTGTTTCAGTAGCCATGGCCAGCTTCTTTCTCCTCCTCCTATAACATCATCTGCTTGTTTCAGTAGCCATGGTGAGCTCTCATCTCCTCCTACAACACCATCTGCTTGTTTCAGTAACCATGGTGAGCTTCCATCTCCTCCTACAACATCATCTGCTTGTTTCAGTAGCCATGGTGAGCTCTCATCTCCTCCTACAACACCATCTGCTTGTTTCAGTAACCATGGTGAGCTTCCATCTCCTCCTACAACATCATCTGCTTGTTTCAGTAGCCATGGTGAACTTCCATCTCCTCCTACAACATAATCTGCTTGTTTCAGTAGCCATGCCCATCTCCTCCTACAACCAAAGAAAATACACTGTGAAATGTTTTAAAAGAAAGAGGTTCTAGTTAGTTGGCATTGGATGATTGAGGGCTCCCCAGTCACTTTCCAATGCAATTCATTCCACCTGCTTTTGTTCCCAGCAGGGCCAGTCTAGTCCCTGACCTTACAAAGGACAGTCATTAAGATTGAAATCTTCACCACATAAAAATGTATTTGAAATCAATTCTATGACCTTTATATGCAAAGGAAGGGAGTGTCAAGCCCATCAAACTCTGAGTCGCTGCGTTATACGAGTGTTGCATAGCTGAATTAATCAGTTCTCTTTGAGTGACATTAACGAGATAAAATAAACTGGATATATTTTGTTCCTGGACTTGATAGCAAACTTTTAAAGTTGGAATCCATAGCTGTGAAACCACCACGTCCGTTTGCAACATTACAACAGCAAAGACTACAAACAACAAACAAACAAACAAACAACAACAAAAAAAACAAGATGTTACCTCTGACATCATTGCACGCTCGATAGAACAGCAAAGTTATTTTTTTTACCCACAATGCAGGATGCTCATTTCCTCAAAGCAAAAACAAAAACATCACATGTGCCTGGGTGGCGCTGTTTCGCCTTCGGCAGATCTCCGGTTTCAGGGAGAATTAAAGCAGTATAGCTGATGTAATGGTATACTACAGTGCTTTTGCAAAAGTATTCATCCCCCTTCACGTTTTTCCTATTTTGTTGCATTACAACCTGCAATTTAAATTGATTTTTATTTGGATTTCATGTAATGGACATACACAAAATAGTCCAAATTGGTGATATTAAAAAATAACTTGTTTCAAAAAATGATATAAAAGACAAAAAAGAAAAGTGGTGTGTGCATATAAATAACAGAAAGGTGCACATGTATTCACCCCAGAGGAAACCTCTAAATAAGATCTGATGCAACCAATTACCTTCAGAGGTCACATAATTAGTTAAATAAAGTCCACCTGTGTGCAATCTAAGTGTCACATGATCTGTCACATGATCTCAGTATATGTACACCTGTTCTGAAAGGCCCAAGAGTCTACAACACCACTAAGCAAGGGGAACCACCAAGCAAGCAACACCATGAATACCAAGGAGCTCTCCAAACAGGTCAGGGACAAAGTTGTGGAGAAGTACAGATCAGGGTTGGGTTATAAAAAAAATATCAGAAACTTTGAACATCCCACGGAGCACCATTAAATCCATTATTAAATAATGTAAAAAATATGGCACCACAACAAACCTGTCAAGAGAGGGCCATCCACCAAAACTCATGGACCAGGCAAGGAGGGCATTAATCAGAGAGGCAAAAAAGAGACCAAAGATAACCCTGAAGGAGCTGCAAAGCTCCACACCAGAGATTGGAGTATCTGTCCATAGGACCACTTTAAGATGTACAACCACAGAGCTGAGATTTACGGAAGAGAGGCCAGACAAAAAGCCATTGCTTAAAGAAAAAAATCAGCAAACACGTTTGGTTTTTGCCAAAAGGCATGTGGGAGACTCCCCAAACATATGGAAGAAGGTACTCTGGTCAGATGAGACTAAAATGTTGCTTTTTGGCCATCAAGGATGGCACAAACCCAACACCTCTCACAAACCCAACACCTCTCATCACCCCGAATGATGGATGGCGCTAAATACAGGGAAATTCTTGAGGGAAACCTATTTCAGTCAGAGGTTTGAGACTGGGACGGAGGTTCACCTTCCAACAGGACAATGACCCTAAGCATACTGCTAAAGCAACACTCGAGTGGTTTAAGGGGAAACATTTTAAATGTCTTGGAATGGCCTAGTCAAAGCCCAGATCTCAATCCAATTGAGAATTTGTGGTATGACTTAAAGTATGCTGTACACTAGCGGAACCCATCCAACTTGAAGGGGCTGGAGCAGTTTTGCCTTAAAGAATGGGCAAGATCCCAGTGGCTAGATGTGCCAAACTTATAGAGACACACCCCAAGAGACTTGCAGCTGTAATAGCTGCAAAAGGAGGCTCTACAAAGTACTGACTTTGGGGGGGGTGAACAGTTATGCACGCTCAGGTTTTTTATTTTGTCTTATTTCTTGTTTGTTTCACAGTAAAACATGTTTTGCATCTTCAACATGGTAGGCATGTTGTATAAATCAAATGATACAAACCCCCCCAAAAATCTATTTTTGATCCAGGTTGTAAGGCAACAAAATAGGAAAAATGCCAACGGGAGTGAATGCTTTCGCAAGCCACTGTATAGGTATACATATTTTAAGAACACATTGGTTGTGTGTTGAAATTTCCTTGAAATAAATCCCACCAACCTTAGTACGTAATCACAGTTATCTGCTTGACAAGTGACGAAAGAAACTCAAACGAAAGTGCTGAACACTTTCTCTGAGTGGAGCAACAGCATCTGTGTCCTGCCTTGGTTTCATCTACTCAGAACACAGCTGGAGGGGAAATCACTGTCCAGTTGTCTAGAACAACCAAAAGAAAGTGTCTGTCAACCACGTTAAGTCTGAACATGGAAAACAAAATCAATTCTGAGAAAGCATCATGGGAAACTCAGAAGAATGGGACCAGCAGTTGATCTTCAAAGGTTACAGTATCAACATTATCCTAGTTCTTAAAAGATTATATTCTTGGTGTGCACATATATTTGTATTTGTGTGTCTGGGTGTGTGTCTACTGTAGCTGTTTGTAGAGCACTGTGGGACATTTGCTATGCATGCAAAGGAAAAATTGATCGTGCAATGTACTGTCACAGAAAGCAGATGCTGTATGCAATGATGTATGTGAAAGAACAGGAAGATTGCTGCCCATTAATATAATTTCTTATTCAAATTTAATGCAAAGAACAAACAGTGGCTCCCATTCATGGCAAGATGAGCAAACATAATGATAACAAAACTGTCATTTCTCCACCTGCACTGTTAGACAAGAACCTAGTATTCAATGATAAATTAAATCCGACACGAAAGAGAATATGAAATTAATGAAGTACCAATACCAAAATATGCTATGCTTATATATAAATATATTAAACAAATAGAGGTGCATATGATGACACCACTCCTGCAGTAATGTTACTCATTGATGACATCACTCCTGCAGTAATGTTACTGATTGATGACACCACTCCTGCAGTAATGTTACTCATTGATGACACCACTCCTGCAGTAATGTTACTCATTGATGACACCACTCCTGCAGTAATGTTACTCATTGAAGACGCCACTCCTGCAGTAATGTTACTCATTGATGACGCCACTCCCACAGTAATGTTACTCATTGATGACACCACTCCTGCAGTAATGTTACTGATTGATGACACCACTCCTGCAGTAATGTTACTGATTGATGACACCACTCCTGCAGTAATGTTACTGATTGATGACACCACTCCTGCAGTAATGTTACTCATTGATGACACCACTCCTGCAGTAATGTTACTGATTGATGACACCACTCCTGCAGTAATGTTACTCATTGATGACGCCACTCCTGCAGTAATGTTACTGATTGATGACATCACTCCTGCAGTAATGTTACTGATTGATGACACCACTCCTGCAGTAATGTTACTCATTGATGACACCACTCCTGCAGTAATGTTACTGATTGATGACACCACTCCTGCAGTAATGTTACTCATTGATGACGCCACTCCTGCAGTAATGTTACTGATTGATGACATCACTCCTGCAGTAATGTTACTGATTGATGACACCACTCCTGCAGTAATGTTACTGATTGATGACACCACTCCTGCAGTAATGTTACTGATTGATGACACCACTCCTGCAGTAATGTTACTGATTGATGACACCACTCCTGCAGTAATGTTACTCATTGATGACACCACTCCTGCAGTAATGTTACTCATTGATGACATCACTCCTGCAGTAATGTTACTGATTGATGACACCACTCCTGCAGTAATGTTACTCATTGATGACACCACTCCTGCAGTAATGTTACTGATTGATGACACCACTCCTGCAGTAATGTTACTCATTGATGACACCACTCCTGCAGTAATGTTACTGATTGATGACATCACTGCTGTAGTAATGTTACTCATTGATGACGTCACTCCTGCAGTAATGTTACTGATTGATGACGCCACTCCTGCAGTAATGTTACTGATTGATGACATCACTCCTGTAGTAATGTTACTCATTGATGACGTCACTCCTGCAGTAATGTTACTGATTGATGACATCACTCCTGTAGTAATGTTACTCATTGATGACGTCACTCCTGCAGTAATGTTACTCATTGATGACGCCACTCCTGCAGTAATGTTACTCATTGATGACATCACTCCTGCAGTAATGTTACTGATTGATGACACCACTCCTGCAGTAATGTTACTCATTGATGACACCACTCCTGCAGTAATGTTACTGATTGATGACACCACTCCTGCAGTAATGTTACTCATTGATGACACCACTCCTGCAGTAATGTTACTGATTGATGACATCACTCCTGTAGTAATGTTACTCATTGATGACGTCACTCCTGCAGTAATGTTACTGATTGATGACGCCACTCCTGCAGTAATGTTACTGATTGATGACATCACTCCTGTAGTAATGTTACTCATTGATGACGTCACTCCTGCAGTAATGTTACTGATTGATGACATCACTCCTGTAGTAATGTTACTCATTGATGACGTCACTCCTGCAGTAATGTTACTGATTGATGACATCACTCCTGCAGTAATGTTACTGATTGATGACATCACTCCTGCAGTAATGTTACTGATTGATGACGTCACTCCTGCAGTAATGTTACTGATTGATGACATCACTCCTGTAGTAATGTTAAGCATTGATGACACCACTCCTGCAGTAATGTTACTCATTGATGACGTCACTCCCACAGTAATGTTACTGATTGATGACGTCACTCCCACAGTAATGTTATTGATTGATGACGTCACTCCCACAGTAATGTTATTGATATCATCCATTTTTCTGAACATGAAAATTAATTTTTATTTTTTATTTAACAGAAAAGTATATAAATTAAGAAGGGACATGAAATCCAATCAAATCATTACATGATCATTGAATCTAACACAGGTAAAAATGTAAATGTCCTAATCGATGTTCTATTCTATCCATAGAATACTACATTCACTACATTCGACAGAGGCCCATAGAGGGAACTACGTAGGGAATATCAAATCAAATCTTATTAAGTCACATGCGCCGAATAAACGCTTACTTACGAGCCCCTAACAAACAATGCAGTTAAAAAAAGAATATGAATGAGAATAAGAAGTTTAAGTAACAAGTAATTAAAGAGCAGCAGTAAATAACAATAGCAGGTCTATATACAGGGGGCTACCAGTACAGAGTCAATGTGCAGGGGCACCAGTCAGTTGAGGTAACTGAGGTAATATGTACATGTAGGTAGAGTTATTAAAGTGACTATGCATAGATGATAACTACAGAGAGTAGCAGCGTAATAAAGGGGAGCGGGGCAATGCAAATAGTCTGGTGGCCATTTGATTAGCTGTTCAGGAGTCTTATGGCTTGGGGGGGTAGAAGCTGTTTAGAAGCCTCTTGGACCTAGACTTGGCGCTTCGGTACCATTTGCCGTGCGGTAGCAGAGAGAACAGTCTATGACTAGGTTGGCTGGAGTCTTTGATCATTTGTAGGGCCTTCTTCTGACAACGCCTGGTCCTGGATTGCAGGACGCTTGACCCCAGTGACGTACTGGGCCGTACACACTACCCTTTGTAGTGCCTTGCAGTCGGAGGCCGCTGAGGACCCATGCCAAATCTTTTCAGTCTCCTGAGGGGGAATAGGTTTTGTCGTGCCCTCTTCACACGTACATATTACCTCAATTACCTCGACTAACCAGTGCCCCCGCACACTGACTCTGTACCGGTACACGCTATATATAGCCTTGCTATTGTTATTTCCTGCTGCTCTTGAATTATTTGTTACTTTTATTTATTTTTCTTCTTATTATTATTATTTATTTTTACTGCATTTGTTGGCTTGGACCTAAGCATTTCACTGTAAAGTCTAAACCTGTTGCATTCGGCACCTTTAGATGTGTCAGGACCACTAAAACGTTCTGTATACTATATATATATACACTATATGTATACTATGTATCTATATGTAGCTGTATGAAAATAGTCCTTTCAATTAACTCTCTTATTCAACGTATCAACACTCATTTGAATCCATCCCTAGATACTAAACAGTGTACCTCATCAGTCCATTCGTTTTCCAGACAGAGGAGAGTCAGATAGTGTCAACTGAGACAATAATGGATATATACACAGTCCTGGGTATAGTCTAATTAGTCCCTTGTAAATACATGGCAATCAATGGAAGACCAACATTACTCTGCCTGTCAGGTCCTGTCTTATTCCATGTGAAAAAATGACATTTGTATGTAGCTACAAAGATTTTATTTTTAAACCTGTGGATATTTCATTTTGTAATGATCCTTGCCTAGTTAGGTTTGTTACAATCTCCTCCAAGTGGGTTGATTAACCCTATTGGAGCAGTGGTTAGGAAGTTTTCCCTACAGAGCTGGGTTTTGAGAGTCGTCGTCCACCCCCCCACCCCTTTCACTTCTGCTGTTTACCACAATGTGAACTTGTTGGCCTCATGCTAGCGTTTACGTTCGTTATGTGTCTCTCCGGTCCTAGTGCCCGTTGGCTCCAAGAACCCAGACATTACCATATCCCTAAAGGACTGTGTTGATTCTGTATAGATCTCCCAGTCTCCATCCCAAATGGCACCCCGTTCCCTTTATAGTCCACTGTTTTTGATCTGGGCCAATAGGGCTCTGTCAAATGTACATAGTATGTATAAGCTGGAAGTAGAAGCCTAAGTGTTATTGTTTATTAGTTTACTCCAATTGGGGGAGGGGTGGTAGGGTTTGTGGGTAATAATAAAGGTATATATATTCTAAAAAGATGCGTATATATGTATGCATGTTTATGTATATATATGTGGGTATGTGTATATATGTATAAATATAGATATTTACCCCTAAAAATACATGGGGGGTTGGAAATAATGCAGAGGATTACATTGATGGAAACGACAATCTATCCTCAATATTTAAGCTGATTCCCCTCCCATAATAAATAATAATAATAATAATAATAATAAAATTAACAAAGAAATGTCCAGCACTGAAATGACAAATTAAGTTTGTCATTTCCTGTTTACTTCTGGGCGATTGCCATTAACAATTGTGGTTACTCTTGTGCCAAGGAAGGAAACAAAGTCTCCTCCCTCTGATTCCGCTAATTTCCCCCGTGTTTCTATGACGGCCAAAAAGGACAATTTTTGTTTTCGTGAATTTTTACGATAAAGCCATTTTTGACTTTGAGGTTGTGGAATTTGGTGGAAATCGTTCATCATCCGGACATGGGGTTGAAAATCACAGCACCATCTTCGCCCAATCATGATTCATCCAAATAATCAGAAACATAAACACCAAACCAGGAACTACTGTTGCTCGTAATCACATAATTATACTTGAGCCTTCTCACTGTTTTATCTGTCCAAGAGAATCTGTCCACGAGGGATTATAAGGAACCTAATCATCTGATGCTAGCTTCAAATGTTAACTTTCCAGCCAGGAACAACAGCTCTGGAAACATTGAATTCTTGGAAAACAGCAATATAATTTCGCTCCTGGCTTTTATTTGTGATTAACTGCAGTGGCCTGACCAGTGGTATACAAACTAGCCAAGGTTATACCTTGTAATTTATTGAATGATTCTTTTTTTTTTTACTCCATGGTTTTCTTTTGATTCTCCTTCCTCTTCTTCTTTTCTTCATTACTCAGCCTTGGAGGGTGTTGTTAAGCTTTCTGTTGTTTTTTTTTTCTTGTCTTGGAAACCTAAGCAAAGTCAGTCAGCATAGGGCAATGGAGGCTGGTGTGAAGCCTGTGGCCATGTCTTAGCCCACGTGTTTCCAAGGCCTAGAGGAAATCAAACAAACATTACACAGCAAACAAACACAGCTGAGCTAATAAACCCTGATAACCTTACAGGCAAACATTAGACACCTGCATTCGTTTGCCAGAAATCCAAGAACTGTACAAGATTCAGGAAAAAAAAAGGTAATGTTGTTTTTCTCTATTCACACCCCTGTTAAACATAAGTAGAGTTTTAAGAATCCCTGAATAGTCATATCGTAATACTGTTGTTATACACTGACTGTACTAAATATGAAGAACACCTGCTCTTCCCATGACAGACTGACAAGGTGAATCCAGGTGAAAGTGATGATCCCTTATTGATGTTAACTAAATCCACTTCAGTCAATGCAGATGAAGGGGAGGAGACGGGGTTAAAGAAGGATTTTTAAGCCTTGAGACAAGCGAGACATGGATTGTGTATGTGTGCCATTCCGAGGGTGAATGGGAAAAACAAAAGATTAAAGTGCCTTTGAACGAGGTAAGGTAGTAGGTGCCAGGCGCGCTAGTTTGAGTGTGTCAAGAACTGCAACGCTGCTGGGTTTTTCACGCTCAACAGTTTACCGTGTGCATTAATTAAGAATGGACCACCATCCGAAGGACATCCAGCCAATTTTGACACAACTGTTGGAAGCATTGGAGTCAACATGGGCCAGCATCCCTGTGGAATACTTTCAACACCTTGTATAGTCCATGCCCCCGACGGATCAAGGCTCTTCTGTGTTCCTAATGTTTGGTTTACACCTAAAGAATGTTTATCTTATATGGGTTGATGCTTGCTTCAAGAGTTGTACTGAGTGATTTTAATGGGCATGGGAGTTATGCTATGTATGTCAATGCTTAACTGTTGACTGTTGGTGAACGTTGTACTCAGTGTAATTTAATTACTTTTCTCCATTGTGAACTTTGGCACTAAGATGAATTTGCTGTTGGACTTTTTACTTACCCACAAACACACAGCAACCATGGAGGATGTAGGTTGTATTTTTCACATATTTGCAGACCAACACCTATATATATATATATATATATATACACAGTGGATTCAGAAAGTATTCAGACCCTTTAACTTTTTCCACATTTTTATGCCTTATTCTAAAATTGACTAAAATGTTTATTTTTTTTCCCCTAGTTGATCTATATACTATATACCAAAATGGCCAAGCAAAAAAACAGGTTTTTAGATATTTTCGCAAATGTACCCGTAAAACACCAGTCTCAGTGAAGAGACTCCGGGAGGCTGGCCTTCTAAGCAGAGTTGCAAAGAAAAAGCCATATCTCAGACTGGACAATAAAAATAAAAGATTAAGATGGGCAAAAGAACACAGACACTGGACAAAGGAACTCTGCCTAGAAGACCAGCATCCCGGACTCGCTTCTTCACTGTTGACGTTGACATTGGTGTTTTGCGCGTACTATTTAATGAAGCTGCCAGTTGAGGACTTGAGAGGCATCTGTGCATCTGTTTCTCAAACTAGACACTCTAATGTTCTTGACCTCTTACTCAGTTGTGCCCCTTGGCCTCCCACTCCTCTTTCTATTCTGGTTAGAGCCAGTTTGCGCTGTTCTGTGAAGGGAGTAGTACACAGCGTTGTACGGGATCTTCAGTTTCTTAGCAATTTCTCGCATGGAATAGCCTTCATTTCTCAGAACAAGAATAGACTGATGAGTTTCAGAAGAAAGTTATTTGTTTCTGGCCATTTTGAGCCAGTAATCGAACCCACAAATGCTGATGCTCCAGATACTTAACTAGTCTAAAGAAGGCCAGTTTTATTTCTTCTTTAACCTTTCTGATCTCCCCATCCCGGATCCGGGTTCGTGAATACAGACTCAAGCTCATTACCATAACGCAACGTTAACTATTCATGAAAATCGCAAATGAAATGAAATAAATATGCTAGCTCTCAAGCTTAGCCTTTTGTTAACAACACTGTCATCTCAGATTTTCAAAATATGCTTCTCAACCATTGCAAAACAAGCATTTGTGTAACAGTATTGATGGCTAACGTAGCATTTAGCATTAGCATTCAGCTGGCAACATTTACACAAAAAAACAGAAAAGCATTCAAAAAAATCATTTACCTTTGAAGAACTTCAGATGTTTTCAATGAGGAGACTCTCAGATAGCAAATGTTCAGTTTTTCCTGAAAGATTATTTGTTTAGGACAAATCGCTCCGTTTTCTGCGTCACGTTTAGCTATGAAAAAACCCCTGTATCCAGGATTGTGTAAATCTATCAGCAAGCTCATTAGCATAACACAACGTTAACTATTTATGAAAATCGCAAATGAAATGAAATAAATATGCCATCTCTCAAGCTTAGCCTTTTGTAAACAACACTGTCATCTCAGATTTTCAAAATATGCTTCTCAACCATAGGAAAACAATAATTTGTGTAAAAGTAGCTAGCTAGAGTTAGCATTTCGCGTTAGCATTTAGCGTTAGCATTAGCGTTAGCATCCAGCACGCAACATTAACAAAAACATAAAAGCCTTCAAATAAAATCAGTTACCTTTGAAGAACTTCTGATGTTTTCAATGAGGATACTCTCAGTTAGATAGCAGATGCTCAGTTTTTCCAAAAAGATTCATTGTGTATTAGAAATAGCTCCGTTTTATACATCACATTTGGCTACCAAAAAAAATCCATAAATTCAGTCCTCAAAACGCAAACTTTTTTCCAAATTAACTCCATAATATCGACTGAAAACATGGCAAACGTTGTTTAGAATCAATCATCAAGGTGTTTTTCACATATCTCTTCATTGATACATCGTTCTTGGACACATGCTTTCTCCCCTGAATCAAATGGTAAAGTACAAGCAGCTGGCAATTGCGCACCGAATTCGACGCAGGACACACTTGGAAAATGTAGTCTCTTATGGCCAATCTTCCAATGATATGCCTACAAATACGTCACAATGCTGCTAAGACCTTGGGCGAACGACAGAAAGTGTAGGCTCATTCGTTGCGCAATCACAGCCATATAAGGAGAGAATGGAAAACAGAGCTTCAGAAATTCTGCTAATTCCTGGGCGATGCATCATCTTGGTTTCGCCTGTAGAATGAGTTCTGGGGCACTTACAGACAAAATCTTTGCAGATTCTGAAACTTCAGAGTGTTTTCTTTCCAAAACTATGCATAGTCGAGCATCTTTTCGTGACAAAATATCGCGCTTAAAACGGGAACGTTTTTTATTCAAAAATGAAATAGCGCCCCTAGAGCTCTAACAGGTTAATCAGGACAAAAGTTTGGTTCCAGTAGTTTCAGCTGTGCTGACATAATTGCAAAAGGGTTTTCTAATAATCAATTAGCCTTTCAAAATTATAAACTAGGATTAGCTAACACAACGTGCCATTGGAACACAGGAGTGATGGTTGCTGATAATGGGCCTCTGTACGCCTATGTAGATACTAAAAAAAAAATCTGATGTTTCCAGCTACAATAGTCATTTACAACATTAACAATGTCTACGCTGTATTTATGATAAATTTGATGTTATTTTAATGGACAAATTTTTTTGCTTTTCTTTCAAAAACAAGGATATTTCTATATGACCCCAAAAATGTTGATCGGTAGTGTAAGTATTACTCACTACTCTGTTGAAGCACCTTTGGCAGCGATTAACGCCTCGAGTCGTCTTGGGTATGATGCTGCAAGCTTGGCACACCTGTATTTGGGGAGTTTCTCCCATTCTTCTCAGCATCTCAACCTCTGTCAGGTTGGATGGGGAGGGTCGCTGCACAGCTATTTCCAGGTCTCTGAAAATAGCTTTGTTCGATTGGGTTCAATTCCAGGCTCTAGCTGCGCCACTCAAGGACATTCAGAGACTTTCCCCGAAGCCACTCGTGCATTGTCTTGGCTGTGTGCTTAGGCTTGTTGTCCTGTTGAAAGGTGAGAGCACTCTGGAGTAGGTTTTCATCAATGATCTCTATGTATTTTGCTCCGTTCATCTTTCCCTCGATCCTGACTCGTCTCACAGTTCCTGCTTCTGAAAAACATCCCCACAGCATGATGCTGCCACCACCATAAGGATGGTGCCAGGTTTCCTCCAGACGTGATGCATTCAGGCTAAATAATTCAGTCTTGGTTTCATCAGACCACAGATTCTTGTTTCTCAACGTCTGAGAGTACTTTAGTGCCTTTTGAAAAACTCCAAACGGGCTGTCTTGTGTCTTTTACTGAGGAGTGGCTTCCGTCTGGCCACTCTACCATAAAGGCTTCATTGGTAGAGTGCTGTAGAGATGGTTGTCCTTCTGGAAGGTTCTCCCATCTCCACAGAGGAACTCCAGAGCTCTGTCAGAGTGACCATCGGGTTCTTGGTCACCTCCATGGCTAAGGCCCTTCTTCCACGATTACTGAGTTTGGCCGGGTGGCCAGCTCTGTGAAGAGTCTTGGTGGTTCCAATATTCTTCCATTTAAGATTTATGCAGGCGACTGTGTTTTTTGCTACCCTTCCCCAGATCTGTGCATCAACAAAATCCTGTCTTGAAGCTCCTCGGACAATTCCTTGGACCTCATGGCTTGTTTTTGCAGTGACATGCACTGTCTACCTTATATAGACAGGTGTGTGCCTTTCCAAAATCAATGGAATTTAACACAGGTGTACTCCAATCAAGTTGTAGAAACATCTCAAGGATGATCAATGGATAAACCTGATCTCAATTTGAGACTCATAGCATAGCCTCTGAATACTTATGTAAGGTATTTAAAAAAAAAAATAATTTTATTGCTAAAAAATGTGAAAAACCTGTTTTCGCTCTGTCATTATGGGGTATTATGTGTAGATTGATGAGTGGAAAAAGGTTTTAATCCATTTTAGAATAAGGCTGTAACATAACAGTATGTGGGACAGGTCTAAGGCTATGAATACTTTCTGAATGACGTACTAATTATATGTTTATCAAAAACATGAGGATGTTTGAAATCTAGTGTTGGGGATTAGTGAACCAAATGTAGTTCAACTAGAAATGAAGCTATATGTTGCAGTAGTTTGGGAATAGCTTTACTAAATTTAAATGTAGGTAGTGTTTTCAGTAGTTAATTACTATGCCATGTAGCGGTGTAGCTAACTACTGGAACTACATACTACTGTTTTACCATGTAGCGGTGTAGCTAACTACTGGAACTAAACACTACTGTTTTACCATGTAGCGGTGTAGCTAACTACTGGAACTAAACACTACTGTTTTACCTATAGCGGTTAAGCTAACTACTGGAACTAAACACTACTGTTTTACCTGTAGCGGTTAAGCTAACTACTGGAACTAAACACTACTGTTTTACCTGTAGCGGTTAAGCTAACTACTGGAACTAAACCCTACTGTTTTACCTGTAGCGGTGTAGCTAACTACTGGAACTAAACACTACTGTTTTACCTGTAGCAGTGTAGCTAACTACTGGAACTACACACTACTGTTTTACCTGTAGCGGTGTAGCTAACTACTGGAACTACACACTACTGTTTTACCTGTAGCGGTTAAGCTAACTACTGGAACTAAACACTACTATTTTACCTGTAGCGGTGTAGCTGACTACTGGAACTAAACACTACTGTTTTACCTGTAGCGGTGTAGCTAACTACTGGAACTACACACTACTGTTTTACCTGTAGCGGTGTAGCTAACTACTGGAACTATTAACATACACTGCCAATAGAAAGTATTCACACCTCTTGACTTTTCCCACATTTTGTTGTGTTACAGCTCTGAATTAAATTGAGATGTTGTGTCACTGGCCTACAAACAATACCCCATAATGTCAAAGTGGAATTATGTTGAAATAATAATAACAATAATAATAATAGCTAAAATGTCTTCAGTCAATTATTCAACCTGTCACGCCCTGACCGTAGTATACTTTGTTTTCTTTATTATTTTGGTTAGGTCAGGGTGTGATGAGGGTGATGTATGTGTCTAGGGGTTTTGTCTGTCTATGGGTGTTTACTAGTCTAGGTGTTATGCATGTCTACGGTTGCCTAGATTGGTTCTCAATTTGAGGCAGCTGTTTATCGTTGTCTCTGATTTGGAACCATACTTAGGCAGCCATATTCCTTCTGTATTTTGTGGGTTATTGTCTACGTGTTAGTTGCCTGTGTCTGCACTTATCATATATAGCTTCACGCTCGTTTTGTAAGTTTGTTTAAGTGTTCTTCCTTTCATTAAATAAGAAGATGTATTCATCTCACGCTGCGGCCATGGTCTCATCCATTCAACGAACGTGACATAACCCTTTTGTTATGGCAAGCTTAAATACGTTCAGGAGTGCAGATGTGTTTAACGAGTCACATAATAAGTTGCATGGGCACTGTGTGAAATAATAGTGTTTAACATGGTTTTGAATGACTACCTCATCTCTGTACCGCCACACATACAACTATTTGTAAGGTCAGGTCCCTCAGACTAACTGTGAATTTCATGAATTTCATACACAGATTCAACCACAAAGACAAGGGAGGTTTTCGGATGCCTCGCAACTAAGGACACCTATTGGTAGATGTGTTAAAAAAACAAAGGAGACTTTGAATATCCCTTTGATGGTGAAGTTATTTATTACACTTTGGATGATGTATCAATACACCCAGTCATTACAAAGATACAGGCGTCCTTCCTAACTCAGTTGCCCGGAGACGAAGGAAAACACACAGATTTCACCATGAGGTCAAAGGTGACTTTTTAAACAGTTACAGAGTTGAATGGCTGTGATAGGAGAAAACTGAGGTTGGATCAACAACATTGTAGTTAGTCCGCAATACTAACCTAATTGACAGAGTGAAAAGAAAGAAGCCTGTACAGAATAGAAATATTCCAAAACCAAAACATCCTGTTTGCAACAAGGCACTAAAGTGTGGCAAACGTATTAATTGTATGTCCTGAATACAGAGCGTTATGTTTGGGGCAACTCCAACACAACCCATCACTGAGTACCACTCTTCCTATTTTCAATCATGGTGGTGGCTGCATCATGTTATGGATATGCTTGTCATCGGCAAGGACTAGGGAGTTTTTTTAGTATAAAAAATAAACAGTATAGAGCTAAACACAGGCAAAATTGTAGAGGAAAACCTGGTTCAGTCTGCTTTCTAACAGACACTGGGAGACAAATTCGACTTTCAGCAGGACAATAACCTAAAACACAAGGCCAAATATACATTGGAGTTGCTTACCGAAACAACATTGAATGTTCCTGAGAGGCCTAGTTACAGTTTGGACTTTAATTGGCTTGACAATCTGTGGCAAGTCTTGAAAATGACTGTCAAGCAATGATAAACAACCAACCTGACAGAGCTTGAATAATTGTTTTGATAATAATGTGCAAATATTGTACAATCCAGGTGTGTAAAGACTTACCCAGAAAGACTCACAGCTGTAAAGACTCACAGCTGTAAAGACTCACAGCTGTAAAGACTTACCCAGAAAGACTCACAGCTGTAAAGACTCACAGCTGCCAAAGGTGATTCTAACATGTATTGATTGACTCAGGGGTGCGTGAATACTTGTGATATTTCATTTACAAATACATTTTCAAAAACTTTCTAGGAACATGTTTTTCCCTTTCTCATTATGGGATATTATATCTAGATGGGTGAGAGAAAAACAATATTGAAATCCATTTTGAATTCAGGCTGTAACACAACAAAATGTTGAATAAGTCAAGAGGTATGAATATTTTATGAAGGCACTGTATGACCCCAACATGATCTGTCCTTGGAAGTTGTAGTGTATGACATATTAGACTTACATATGATAATTTTGCACAAAATTGTTTGGATTTAGAAACTTTAGTTAATTAAACTATGTATACAAAAGTATGTGGACTTCCCTTCAACTTAGTGGATTTGGTTATTTCAGCCATTCCCGTTGCTGACAAGTGTATGAAATCGAGTACAAAGCCATGCAATCTCCATAGACGAACATTGGCAGTAGAAGGGCCTTACCGAAGAGCTCAGTGACTTTCAACGTGGCTCTGTCATAGGATGCCACCTTTCCAACAAGTCAGTTCGTCAAATTTCTGCCCTGCTAGAGCTGTACAGCTGTTATTATGAAGTGGAAATGTCTAGGAGCAACAACGGCTCAGCTGCGAAGTGTTTGGCCACACAAGCTCAAAGAACAGGACTGCCAAGTGCTGAAGCGCATAGTGTGGAAAAATCTCCTGTCTTCGGTTGCAACACTCACTACCGAGTTTCCAACTGCCTCTGGAAACCACGTCAGCACAATAACTGTTCGTCAGGAGCTTCAGGAAATTAGTTCCCATGGCTGAGCAGCAGCATACAAGCCTAAGATCACCATGCGCAATGCCAGGTGTCGGCTGGAGTGGTGTAAAGCTCGCCACCATTGGACTCTGGAGCAGTGGAAACACTTTCTCTAGAGTGATGAATCAAGCTTCACTATCTAGCAGTCCGATGGACGAATCTGGGTTTGGCGGATGCCAGGAGAAAGCTACCTGCCTGAATGCATAGTGCCAAATATAAAGTTTGGTGGAGGAGGAATAATGGTCTGGGGCTGTTTCATGGTTCGGGCTAGCCCCCTTAGTTCCAGTGAAGTGAAACGGTCCATGCAGAAATGGTTTGTTGAGATCGGTGTGGAAGAACTTGACTGGCCTGAACAGAGCCCTGACCTCAACCCCATCAAACACCTTTGGGATGAATTAGAACGCCGACTGCATGCCAGGCCTAATCGCCCAACATCAGTGCCCAACCTCACTAACGCTCTTGTGGCTGAATGGAAGCAATTCCCCGCAGCAATGTTTCATCATCTAGAGCAGGGGTGTCAAACTCAAATATCCAGTGGGCCAAAATGTAAAACCTGAACAAAGTCACGGGCCAACATTGAACAAATTAACCTTTTAATATGGACCCAAACAAGTTTTGCTTTAACATTGAATATGGAACAAGCATCGCTTATTACCATACAATATATAATTTAATAGTGGAGACATGCAAAATAGAATTTCAAATGAAAAAACACATCAATGGCATTCATTTATTAAATAAATCAAATTTAAATAAAAATTGTATGCCTCTTTTCTATTTGCAGCCTTCTGATTTAAATACCAAAATAAACTTTTTCCACTGGCTAATAATTTTACAAAGAAAATGATAATAAATCAATCAACCATTCAAGCCCATGCCTTGTAGCAAGAAAAAGTGCATAAAGAAAACGTTAATTATTGCACACTGGTCTAATCTGATGTGCCCAAGCCAGATACCTGGCATCTCTTCTTGGATGCTAGTTCATCAATGTCTGGGCTCAAGCTCTGAGCTGAAGAAATCCTCAGTATCGAGCGAAGATGTTCATCAGTCAGACGTCTCCTGTGAGTTGTTTTGGTCATCTTCATCGAGGAGAAAAGTTGCTTGCATAGATAAGTGCTGCCGAACATGGAGAGCATCTGAGCAGCTTGGGTGCGGAGCTGAGGCATTGTGTCAGGGATGAACCGTGGAAACTGTGCGGCGCCCACAGCATCATACTTTGACTTCAGCGTGTCATTGCACTGGAGTTCAATCAGCTCCATTTGGATGTTGGTTGGTGCATTTTCCACATCAACTGCGAAGGGATTACTAAGCAGTTCAAACTTACATTTCTGGGCATCGAAGTCGGCAAATCGCCGGCTAACCTCAGCGGCGAGAACACTGAGTTTTTCAGCAAACTGTGCGCATGGGAACACGGCGGTAGAGATCTGCGCTTTTATGGATTGGCAGCAGGGAAAATGGCAAGGGTTTCCTTGCAGCATCTGATTCTCCCACAGGCACAGTTTAGTTTTGAAGGCCCTCACTGCAGCGTACATATCTGTGATGATGCGCCCCCGCCCCTGAAGCTGCAGGTTCAGCGCATCGAGATGGCTCGAGATGTCATAGGGAAAGGCCAGCTCACACAGGAACTTTTGCTCCCGGAGCTCTGCTGTATCCTTCCCTTTGGTTTCCAGGAATTGACATATTTCCTCACGCAGCTCGAAACATCTATTCAGTACTTTTCCTCTGCTTAGCCATCTCACCTCTGTGTGATACGGCACGTCTGCGTATTCCGAACCACACTCCTCCAGAAAAGATTTAAACTGGCGGTGATTTAGACCTTTGGCTCTTATAAAGTTAACTACCTGTGTTACTGTGGTCATAACATGTTCCATCTTTAGGGCTTTGGCACACAGTGCTTCCTGATGTATGATGCAGTGGTAAACAGTTAGCTCACCTGCACAGTTCTCTTCCCGCATCTTCTCCCGAACCATGCCCACCAGTCCACTCTTTTTACCATGCCCACCAGTCCACTCTTTTTACCGCACATCGCTGGCGCACCATCTGTCGTTAATCCAACGAGTTTATCCCACGGCAGCTTTATTTCAGTTACACATTTGGAAACCTCCTCAAAGATTTCCTTTCCTGTGGTTGTGCCATGCATTGATTTGAATCCTAATAGCTCCTCCGTAACACACAGATTTGAGTCCACTCCACGGATGAAGACTGACAGCTGAGCAGCATCAGATGCGTCGCAGCTCTCATCCACAGCGAGGGAGAACGCAACAAAATCTTTTCCCTTTTCCATCAGCTGGTCATACAGATTGGTGGCAAGATCACATGTGCGATCAGCTACTGTGTTCCTGCTCAGGCTCACGTTTGAAAATGCTTGTTTTTTCTCTGGGCATACGAGGTCACAAACCTTCATCATGCACTTTTTCATGAACTCTCCCTCATTAAAGGGCCGGGATGATTTTGCGATCTCTGCTGCCACTATATAACTGGCCTTTACAGCAGCCTCGCTTTGTGATGTGGCTTTTTTAAACATATTCTGTTGTGAAACCAAACTTCTTTTCATCTCCTCTACTTTCTGGCTCCTTTGAGTCATGTCCAGGTCCTTGTATTTGTCATGGTGTTTCGTTTCATAGTGTTGTCTAATGTTGTACTCCTTACTTACAGCCACGTTGACTCCACAAACAAGACAAACAGGTTTGTCTTTTACATATGTAAACAGATATTCTGCCTCCCACTTGTCCAGAAAGCTCCTGTTTTCTGCCTTTCTTTTCGCCATTTTTGGGAAGGGTTAGCTCGCTGACAGTTGTAGCGTCTATGTTGCTATGACTACTGTCACAGAGGAGAGAGCGTTTCTGGGTCCTGTCCTGATTGGCGCGCGAAAACAGCAGAGCATTATGGGATTCGTAGTATTAGTGGTGAATGCACTGTATAATACCGGCGGGCCAGCTCTAGTAGTAATTTGGTATTGTCTCGCGGGCCAAATATAATTACCCCGCGGGCCAAATTTGGACCACGGGCCAGAGTTTGACACCCATGATCTAGAGGAAAGCCTTCCCAGAATAGTGGAGGCTGTTATAGCAGCAAAGGGGGGAGGACCAACTTCATATTAATTACCATGATTTTGGAATGAGATGTTTGATGTGCAGCTGTCCACATACTATTGGTCGTGCAGTGTGTATTTGTCTTAAGGGTAGCTTTAACTTGCTTAAGGGTAGCTTTAACTTACTTAAGGGTAGCTTTAACTTACTTAAAGGTAGCTTTAACATACCTAAGGGTAGCTTTAACTTACATCAGTGTAAAATAAATGATTACTTGGTCAACCATATTTTCAGAGTAGCTTCCCACCACTGTTGAAATCTTACATATTCCATCGAGCTCACTATCACGTCTGTGAAATAGACGAAGGTCTCTCTGAAGCTTTTGTTTAGCGTCGTCCATTTTGAGACGAGCCAATGATGGTCATGCATGAAGGCCCTTTCTATTTTGAATGGCAAACAGGTGTATTGGATAGAAACTGAATGGTGCATGTTCGTATGACAAAGGTCAAACCTGGTTACTCTCACTCTCTCTGGCCATCTCTCAACAAGCCCATTTCTGTTTTCAAAAAAAATTAACAGCTATAGCTTTGTTCATTGTTTCCCTCCACTGTCTCTCAAAATGACAGCTTCTATCTCTTGAGATCCTTCAGAGAGAAATAGAAAGAGCGAAAGAAAAAGAGAACTGCATGGAGAAAGTTGCTATGGATACTTACATGGCCCATAAGGTTTGATAAAGAAGGGTTTGTCTGGATTTATCTAACTGAAAATGTCTCCTTTGGTACTTTCTTTAGCCCAGTCATGTATTTGACACCCAGACAACCCTCGTATGTCGCCGTAAAAAGCATAATATTGTAATACCAATATTAACAATTGAGGTGAAGTGATCAAAAGCCAGGAAATCAATAGCGGGGATTTTGAAATGGTTGTTGAACAGGAAAGATTCGAGAAGAAAAAGCTGGCAAATGCATTGTGCTTCTCTTCAGATGGGTTGAGCTGTAAAGTTAAAAGGATAATATAACGACGTGGTCATCTAAAATGGTGCGAAACGATGAATCATTTTTTTTTTTTTTTTTAAGAACCTGAAATGTTAATATACGGGAGGCATACCTTGCAATTTACCTCCCTTAGCCTTCCAACCCTCCCGATCCTGGCCCAGCTGTAGTCCACTGATAAGGTATATTAGTGTGTGCTTTTCCTTCCAATCGTTTCTCTTCAAGGGATACGTCTTAAATGGCACTCTATTCCCTATCTAGTGCACTACTTTAAACCAGGGCCCGTAAGGATAGGGTGCCATTTGGGACGCACCCCTAAAGTGTAGGTAATGAGTCACGGATCCAGCGGAGAAGCCTACAACATGCAGATTGAAGTCAGCGTTATAGAGGAAAACTCCATTTGATCTGTAGAGGAAACAAAAGCCTTGTACCCCTGTCTGTCTGTAGACCCGACTGCCTCACAGTTTACTCTCTACAGGTTCTCGTGATTTTACATTTGGCAGGAAATGACCAGAGACTGTGGCTGTGATGCCACCCTGTTCCTGTAGTGCACTACTTTTGACCAGGCATACCACAGGCATGTAGTGAAACCAATTTTGTTTGTAAGAGGATTGATGATTTTTTTAAAATATTCCTCTCCTTTATTGCTTCCTGTTGTTTCTTACTACTTTAAAAGGGTGTCACGAACCTCGCAGAGGATGGTGCCTCTTCCTGTTCGGGCGGTGCTCGGCGGTCGTCGTCGCCGGCCTATTAGCTGCCATCGATTCCCTTTCCGTTTGTTTTGGGTTATTGGTTAATTGGGTACACCTGTTTTGTATTAGGATTTGTTTGTAGGGTATTTAGGGGCACTAGGCCCGCTGGGTATTTGTGCGGGCTTGTTTTTGTTACTCTGTGTTTTGATGGTGTGATTTTTTCCTGTATTTATTCTCCGGACTGTTTAGTCCTGTTGTTTTTGACTGGCAACTTATTTTACGCCCTGTGTGTTGGCGTGACTGTTTTTGTTGCGCTGGGGAATAAATGTGAAGATACGACTGAACCCTGCTCTCTGCGCCTGATTCCAACCACCACACCTAGTAGATCATAACAGAAGCCCGCACCTTCGAAATGGAGTCAGCAGGAGCAGCGACCACTCCTCTCCCCACTATGGAGGAGCGCGTTCATCACCACACAGCTGTCCTCCATCGGATTGGTACCGCGATGGACCAGATGATGGAGAGGATGGAACGATGGGAGAGGAGTGGTCTCCCGACGTCTACCCCAGCTCCCCCACTGCCGACACCACCTACTCCACCTACGTCGTCCTCTGGGTCCGGCGCACTACGTCTCTCCCCCCCGAGGGAGTACGATGGAGCGGCTGCTGGGTGCCGGGGATTTTTGCTCCAGCTGGAGCTCTACCTGGCTACTGTGCGTCCGGCTCCCTCGGGTGAGGAGAGTGTGAGCCTCCTCGTCTCCTGTTTAACGGGCAGGGCCCTGGATTGGGCTAACGCAGTCTGGAACAGTCCAGACTCGGCTCGGGACAACTACCTGGAGTTCACCCGCCGTTTCCGAGCAGTGTTCGATCATCCACCAGAGGGTAAAGCGGCGGGTGAGCGACTGTTCCACCTCAGACAGGAGACGAGGAGCGCACAGGACTTCGCGTTGGAGTTTAGGACCCTAGCTGCTGGTGCTGGGTGGAATGACAGGGCCCTGATGGACCATTACCGGTGTAGTCTCCGGGAGGACGTCCGCTGGGAGCTGGCTTGCAGGGACACAACTCTCTCCCTGGATGAACTAATAGACATGTCTATTCGATTGGACAACCTGCTAGCTGCCCGCGGGCGTTCAGAAGGGGTCCTGTTAATTCCACCTTCCAGCTCTCCCACTCCCACTCCGATGGAGTTGGGAGGAGCTGCATCTAGGGGGATCAGAGGGGGCTCCTCCTGCTCCTATTGTGGACGGAGAGGACACACTTCGGACCGGTGTTGGAGGAGTCCTTCTGGGAGTCGAGATGGTCGGCAGAACGCTCCTCGGCCACCCCAGGTGAGTAAGCACCAAACTCACCCAGAGCTCCCTGTTGGTCACATGTTTTTGTTAATTTTTTCCCCTGCATTTTTCCCCTCTCTTCAGCATAAGGCGCTAGTCGATTCAGGCGCAGCTGTGAGTTTTATGGATCGTGGACTCGCCCGTAAATTGGGTATTCCGTTAGTGCAGATAGACCCACCTGTCCCCGTGCACTCCTTAGATAGCCGACCGCTAGGGTCAGGGCTGGTCAGGGAGGCCACGATTCCGCTGGACATGGTAACGCAGGGGAATCATAGGGAGAGGATCAGTTTCTACCTTATTGATTCACCTGGGTTTCCGGTGGTGTTGGGGGTTCCCTGGCTGGCTATTCACAATCCCCTTATTTCCTGGAAACAGGGGGCTCTTAAGGGGTGGTCAGACGAGTGTTCAGAGAGGTGTATAGGAGTTTCCATCGGTGCCATGACGGTGGAGAGTCCAGACCAGGTTTCCACCGTGCGCATTCCCCCAGAATATGCCGATTTGGCTATCGCTTTTAGTAAGAAGAAGGCGACCAAATTACCACCCCATCGACGGTGGGATTGCGTGATAAACCTCCTGGAGAACGCTGCACTTCCCCGGAGTCATGTGTACCCACTGTCACAGGAGGAGACGCTGGCTATGGAAACATATGTCACGGAAGCTCTGAGACAGGGGTACATTCGGCCCTCCATGTCACCCGTCTCCTCGAGTTTTTTTTTTGTGAGGAAAAAGGAGGGAGGTCTGCGTCCGTGCATTGATTATCGAGGTCTCAATTCGATCACAGTGGGTTTTAGTTATCCGCTACCTCTCATCGCTACGGCGGTGGAATCATTCCACGGAGCGCGTTTCTTCACAAAACTGGACCTCAGGAGCGCGTATAATCTGGTGCGTATTCGGGGAGGAGACGAGTGGAAAACAGCGTTTAGTACCACATCAGGCCACTATGAGTACCTCGTCATGCCGTATGGGTTGAAAAATGCTCCAGCCGTCTTTCAATCCTTTGTAGATGAGATTCTCAGGGACTTGCACGGGCAGGGTGTGGTAGTCTATATTGATGACATCTTGATTTATTCTGCCACACGCGCCGCGCATGTTTCCCTGGTGCGCAAGGTTCTTGGGCGACTGCTGGAGCATGACCTATACGTCAAGGCTGAGAAATGTGTGTTCTCCAAACCAGCCGTTTCCTTCTTGGGTTATCGCATTTCCAGCTCGGGGATGATGATGGAGTGTGACCGCGTTAACGCCGTGCGTAATTGGCCGACTCCGACCACGGTAAAGGAGGTGCAGCGGTTTTTAGGGTTTGCCAATTACTACCGGAGGTTTATCCGGGGTTTTGGCCAAGTAGCGGCGCCCATTACCTCACTGCTGAAGGGGGGGCCGGTGCGTTTGCGGTGGTCAGCAGAGGCTGATGGAGCCTTCAACCAGTTGAAGGCACTGTTCACTGGGGCTCCCGTGTTGGCGCATCCGGACCCTTCGTTAGCATTCATAGTGGAGGTGGATGCGTCCGAGGCTGGGGTTGGAGCCGTGCTGTCTCAGCGCTCGGGCACGCCACCGAAGCTCCGTCCCTGCGCTTTCTTTTCGAAGAAGCTGGGTCCGGCAGAGCGGAACTATGATGTGGGGGACCGGGAGTTACTAGCTATGGTAAAGGCCCTGAAGGTGTGGAGACACTGGCTAGAGGGGGCTAAACACCCTTTTCTCATCTGGACTGATCACCGTAATCTGGAGTATATTCGAGCAGCGAGGAGACTGAATCCGCGTCAGGCTAGGTGGGCCATGTTCTTTACACGTTTTAGATTTACGATCTCTTACAGACCAGGTTCCCTCAACACTAAGGCCGACGCGCTGTCCCGTCTCTATGACACCGAGGACCGGTCTATCGAACCCACTCCCATCCTCCCAGCTTCTCGGCTGGTGGCCCCAGTGGTATGGGAGGTGGACGCGGACATCGAGCGGGCGTTGAGGGTTGAACCTGCGCCTGCACAGTGTCCGACTGGTAGAAGTTACGTACCGCTTGGTGTCCGTGATAAGTTGATTCGGTGGGCTCACACACTACCGTCTGCGGGTCATCCGGGGATCGATAGGACAGTGCGGGGTCTTAGAGGGAAATACTGGTGGCCCACCTTAGCTAGGGATGTGAGGCTCTATGTATCTTCCTGTTCGGTATGCGCCCAGAGTAAGGCTCCTAGGCACCTTCCTAGAGGGAAGTTACAGCCCCTCCCGGTTCCACAACGGCCATGGTCCCATCTCTCGGTAGATTTCCTTACTGATCTTCCCCCATCTCAGGGGAACACTACCGTTTTGGTCGTTGTGGATCGGTTCTCTAAGTCCTGCCGTCTCCTCCCATTGCCTGGGCTCCCTACGGCCCTACAGACTGCAGAGGCTCTTTTTACCCATGTCTTCCGGCACTATGGGGTCCCAGAGGATATCGTCTCCGATCGGGGTCCCCAGTTCACATCTCGGGTTTGGAAGGCGTTTATGGAGCGTCTGGGGATCTCGGTCAGCCTTACCTCTGGTTATCACCCCGAAAGTAATGGGCAGGTGGAGAGAGTAAACCAGGAAGTGGGCAGGTTTCTGAGGTCGTATTGCCAGGACCGGCCAGGAGAATGGGCGAGGTACGTCCCGTGGGCAGAGTTAGCCCAGAATTCTCTTCGGCATTCGTCCACGAAGATGTCACCATTCGAATGTGTACTGGGCTACCAGCCGGTCCTGGCTCCATGGCATCAGAGTCAGACCGAGGCTCCTGCGGTGGAGGAGTGGGTACAGCGCTCTAGAGAGACCTGGCGGGCAGTCCAGGATTCTCTCAGGCAGGCCAGTGAACGGCAGAAGAGAGACGCTGACCGCCACCGCAGTGAGGCCCCGGTGTTCGCACCAGGGGACAGGGTCTGGCTCTCGACCCGAAACCTGCCCCTCCGCCTGCCCTGCCGGAAGCTGGGGCCGCAGTGTGTGGGGCCATTTAAAGTCCTGAGGAGGATAAACGAGGTGTGTTATAGATTGCAACTTCCCTCTTATTATTGTATTAACCCCTCGTTTCATGTGTCTCTCCTCAGGCCGGTGGTAGCTGGTCCCCTACAAGACGGTGAGGTACCGGAGGTCCCTCCACCCCCTCTGGACATCGAGGGGTCCCCGGCGTACACAGTACGAGCTATTCTGGACTCGAGACGCCGGGTGAGGGGCCTGCAGTACCTCGTGGACTGGGAGGGGTACGGTCCAGAGGAGAGGTGCTGGGTACCGGGGAGGGACATTTTAGATCCTTCCCTCTTGAGGGATTTCCATCGCCTCCACCCGGATCGCCCTGCGCCTCGTCCTCCGGGTCGTCCTCGAGGCCGGGGTCGGCGCGCTGCAGGGGCCGCGCGTCAGTGGGGGGGGTACTGTCACGAACCTCGCCGAGGATGGTGCCTCTTCCTGTTCGGGCGGTGCTCGGCGGTCGTCGTCGCCGGCCTATTAGCTGCCATCGATTCCCTTTCCGTTTGTTTTGGGTTATTGGTTAATTGGGTACACCTGTTTTGTATTAGGATTTGTTTGTAGGGTATTTAGGGGCACTAGGCCCGCTGGGTATTTGTGCGGGCTTGTTTTTGTTACTCTGTGTTTTGATGGTGTGATTTTTTTCCTGTATTTATTCTCCGGACTGTTTAGTCCTGTTGTTTTTGACTGGCAACTTATTTTACGCCCTGTGTGTTGGCGTGACTGTTTTTGTTGCGCTGGGGAATAAATGTGAAGATATGACTGAACCCTGCTCTCTGCGCCTGATTCCAACCACCACACCTAGTAGATCGTAACAAAGGGATTGTTTTACTGTGTGTCTCGATTGTAAATGCACTTTAAAGTGAAGTTTGTTCTGATGTCTTTAGATTATCAATCAAATTTTTTCCCCTATTTTGATCATCAGAACCTACCGTTTTTTTTATATATATACGCAAACTTAATTTAGAAATACCGGAGTCTGATAAGGAATAGTAAAACATGAACTGATGTTCAGGTTTGATCTGACATAGCTGCAAACTGTTAGTATGTTTCCTTACAGCCATGCGTAATCCCCGGGATAAACACTAGCAGGTTGACGTTTATTGTCATGAGTATTTCCCTGGAGGCAGAAATGAGAGATTTCTGCTAGATGTGGGCCAGCTGCAAAGTCAAAATGGTTCTGTTCAATCTGCATGGCGGAAGTTCAGCTGTACAGCGTGATGGAAATTTAAAGGCAATGTTCCCACTTTAGCGGAGACTGCATTCACGGTCACTTATGCATATCAGTTGGCTCAATATGAAATTGCCTTTAAATTTATACTGCAAAATATGTCATGCTTCAGCTTGAATGGAGCCCCAAAACTGTCTACATTATAAAAATTAATGAAAACAAAAATTAGCTTTTGGGTCTTAATTGGAGGTTAGGGTTAGGCATTATGGTTAATGTTAGGGTTAGTTTTAAAATTAGCTTTTGGGTCTTAATTGGAGGTTAGGGTTAGGCATTATGGTTAATGTTAGGGTTAGTTTTGAAATGAGATTTTGGGTCTTAATTGGAGGTTAGGGTTAGGCATTATGGTTAATGTTAGGGTTAGTTTTGAAATGAGATTTTGGGTCTTAATTGGAGGTTAGGGTTAGGCATTATGGTTAATGTTAGGGTTAGTTTTAAAATGAGATTTTGTGACTTTGTAGCAGTGCCAGCTAGTGACCACTCTGCAAAGCTGCCTCCAGAACAACATTCATGACACACAAAAAAAAACGCTAACCTGCTACACACTTTGAGCTAAATTCTACTTTGACATATGCTGTAAGTACATATACTTGGACCTTCCGGAAGATCACTTAATAATGAATTTTGATCCATTGACAATTGGTGCATTGATGGAAAATATAAAGGAGAAGTTCAGGATCTGACCCTCCATACACCCTCTTCTTATAGTGAGGATTGTCCTGACTGATTAAAAAAAAAAAAACGCACTGCATGTCTCTCCTAAAGTTTGTTTTGGGGAGTAGAGTAGCAAAATAGCTCTTTGAATAAAGCATGAGGAGTTTTGTGCCTTTTTATAACGCTTGAAGGCTTTCACATTAGCATTTCTTAAACATGCCTTGAAGAAGTCCTAAATTGACAAACAGTATAATTAAGAATACGTAGATCAAAGCCCTTTCAGGTCTACCACAGACAGCTCTATAGCTGTGGCCTTATTGAATAGAACAGGATAAAAAAGAGTTATGGCAAATCTGTACGCTATATAGTGTTCCTGAGATGATATAACAACAGTAACTCTCCTTTGCATATCCAGGTCAGTGCTGGATGTAGGTCTACACATCAAGTTCATTACTTTATTTCTACCAATCAAAAGTACACACTTGAATTGTAAACTATGCTGGTTCTGTCTCTCTTTAATATTTTATTTTACTTTCCTCCTCATGCCATAGAACACTGGCTATGTCCCAATGGCACCACATTCCCTATGTAGTGCACTACATAACCAGGACCTACAAGGCTCTGGTCAAAAATTAGTGAACTATTTAGGGAAGAGGGTACCATTTGGGAACAGAGTGTGAAACACTATTTGCACTGAACAACACCTGCCCTACTGGTTCCCGCTGTCTTAGTGGGTAAGGAGTGTGGCACCTACTACAGGGGGATAGATGGAAGGTAGGAGGAGGATAGATGGAGGGTGGGAGGCGGATAGATGGAGGGTGGGGGGAGGGAGGGGGATAGATGGAGGGTGGGGGGAGGGTGGAAGGGGATAGATGGAAGGTAGGAGGGGGATAGATGGAGGGTGGGAAGGGGATAGATGGAGGGTGGAGGGAGGGAGGGGGATAGGTGGAGGGAGGGAGGGGGATAGATGGAGGGTGGAGGGAGGGAGGGGGATAGATGGAGGGTGGGGGGAGGGTGGGGGGAGGGAGGGAGGGAGGGGGATAAATGGAGGGTGGGAAGGGGATAGATGGAGGGTGGAGGGGGATAGATGGAGGGTGGGGGAGGGAGGGGGATAGATGGAGGGTGGGAAGGGGATAGATGGAGGGTGGAGGGGGATAGATGGAGGGTGGGAAGGGGATAGATGGAGGGTGGAAGGGGATAGATGGAGGGTGGGGGGAGTGATAGATGGAGGGTGGAAGGGGATAGATGGAGGGTGGGAAGGGGATAGATGGAGGGTGGGGGGAGGGAGGGGGATAGATGGAGGGTAGGAAGGGGATAGATGGAGGGTGGGGGGAGGGAGGGGGATAGATGGAGGGTGAGAAGGGGATAGATGGAGGGTGGGGGGAGGGAGGGGGATAGATGGAGGGTAGGAAGGGGATAGATGGAGGGTGGAGGGAGAGAGGGAGGGGGATAGATGGAGGGTGGGAAGGGGATAGATGGAGGGTGGAAGGGGATAGATGGAGGGTAGGGGGAGGGAGGGGGATAGATGGAGGGTGAGAAGGGGATAGATGGAGGGTGAGAAGGGGATAGATGGAGAGTGGAAGGGGATAGATGGAGGGTGAGAAGGGGATAGATGGAGGGTGGGGGGAGGGAGGGGGATAGATGGAGGGTGGGGGGAGAGAGGGAGCGAGGGCGATAGATCGAGGGTGGAAGGGGATAGATGGAGGGTAGGAAGGGGATAGATGGAGGGTGAGAAGGGGATAGATGGAGGGTGGGGGGAGGGAGGGGGATAGATGGAGGGTGGGGGGAGGGAGGGAGGGAGGGCGATAGATGGAGGGTGGGAAGGGGATAGATGGAGGTTGGGAAGGGGATAGATGGAGGGTGGGGGGAGGAAGGGAGGGAGGGCAATAGATGGAGGGTGGAAGGGGATAGATGGAGGGTAGGAAGGGGATAGATGGAGGTTGGAAGGGGATAGATGGAGGGTAGGAGGGGGACAGTTGGAGGGTAGGGGGTGATAGATGGAGGGTAGGGTGTGATATATGGAGGGTAGGGGGTGATAGATGGAGGGTAGGAAGGGGACAGATGGAGGGTAGGAGGTGATAGATGGAGGGTAGGGGGTGATAGATGGAGGGTAGGGGGTGATAGATGGAGGGTAGGGGGTGATAGATGGAGGGTAGGGGGTGATAGATGGAGGGTAGGAGGGGGACAGATGGAGGGTAGGAGGTGATAGATGGAGGGTAGGAGGTGATAGATGGAGGGTAGGAGGTGATAGATGGAGGGTAGGAGGTGATAGATGGAGGGTAGGAGGGGGATAGATGGAGGGTAGGAGGTGATAGATAGAGGGTAGGAGGTGATAGATGGAGGGTAGGAGGTGATAGATGGAGGGTAGGAGGGGGATAGATGGAGGGTAGGAGGTGATAGATGGAGGGTAGGAGGGGGATAGATGGAGGGTAGGAGGTGATAGATGGAGGGTAGGAGGTGATAGATGGAGGGTAGGAGGTGATAGATGGAGGGTAGGAGGGGGATAGATGGAGGGTAGGAGGTGATAGATGGAGGGTAGGAGGTGATAGATGGAGGGTAGGATGTGATAGATGGAGGGTAGGAGGGGGACAGATGGAGGGTAGGAGGTGATAGATGGAGGGTAGGAGGTGATAGATGGAGGGTAGGAGGGGGATAGATGGAGGGTAGGAGAGGGTTAGATTGTCTATATCCCATCTGGAAACCCATTTCACATAGGGCTCTGGTCAAAAGTAATGCACTAGGGAATAGGGTGCCATCTGGGATGAACACTAAGTGGTTGGGTAGATGTTGGTGGACGAGGAGACACAGGTGGAGGCTGGCTGTTGTTTAGGAAACCTTGTCTGAGGGTTAACAGGTTCAAAACAAGGTGATTTGTTGCAGGAAGGCAGCGTTAAACTGACAGAGGTGATCAATTGTTACATGGTGGAGGGGACATTGACCTCTGATGACCTCTGATGACCTCTGATGACCTCTGAAGGCACACTAACATCCCCTTTTTGACCACTGATTTCTGGAGTATTAAACATACATATTGGGCCCTAACTTTCCAAATGGATATCTATTTCATTCCCAAATTTATATGAAATACCCACAACTTGTTTTCACCCATGTGGATTTGGGAAAGTTATTACATTTTTTAATAAGCATTAAAAAACACTACACTACCAGGTTTTGGGACAGTTATTACATTTTAATAAGCATTAAAAAACACTTCACTACCAGGATTTGGGACAGTTATTACATTTTTTAATAAGCATTAAAAAACACTACACTACCAGGTTTTGGGACAGTTATTACATTTTTTAATAAGCATTAAAAAACACTACACTACCAGGTTTTGGGACAGTTATTACATTTTTTAATAAGCATTAAAAAACACTACACTACCAGGATTTGGGACAGTTATTACATTTTTTAATAAGCATTAAAAAACACTACACTACCAGGTTTTGGGACAGTTATTACATTTTTTAATAAGCATTAAAAAACACTACACTACCAGGTTTTGGGACAGTTATTACATTTTTTAATAAGCATTAAAAAACACTACACTACCAGGTTTTGGGACAGTTATTACATTTTAATAAGCATTTAAAAACACTACAACGCAATAACACGGCAGTTACTATATTATTATAATGTTATCACATTGTTATAACTTAGGTATGAGACCAACTTTAAGAGCAACGTTATGCTAAGTGTTTCCCATAAGGATTATTAAAGGCATTGTCACGTTGGCTTTGCATTTAAAACATGACACAAGTCGGCAAATTATTTGGACTTGGGAATCCATGACGCCTTCGGATCGTCTTCAGCCACTAACGATTTAATACGACGACAGCATTTTGTTTTCTTCTGGCCCTTCTTTGGACACTGTGTTAACTAACCTCCAGACGAGCTTCAATGGCATACAACTCTCCTTCCGTGGCCTCCGACTGCTCTTAAATACAAGTAAAACTAAATGCATGCTCTTCAACCGATCGCTGCCTGCACCTGCCCGCCCGTCCAGCATCACTACTCTGGACTGTTCTGACTTAGAATATGTGGACAACTACAAATACCTAGGTGTCTGGTTAGATTGTAAACTCTCCTTCCAGATTCACATCAAACATCTCCAATCCAAAGTTAAATCTAGAATTGGCTTCTTACATCGCAACAAAGCATGCTTCACTCGTGCTGCAAAACATACCCTTGTAAAACTGACCATCCTACCGATCCTCGACTTTGGCGATGTCGTTTACAAAATAGCCTCCACTACCCTACTCAATAAATTGGAAGCAGTCTATCACAATGCCATTCATTTTGTCACCAAAGCCCCATATACTACCCACCACTGCGAACTGTACGCTCTCGTTGGCTGGCCCTCGCTTCATACTTGTCGCCAAACCCACTGGCTCCATGTCATCTACAAGACCCTGCTAGGTAAAGTCCCCCCTTATCTCAGCTCGCTGGTCACCATAGCAGCACCCACCTGTTGCACGCGCTCCAGCAGGTATATCTCTCTGGTCACCCCCAAAACCAATTCTTCCTTTGGCCGCCTCTCCTTCCAGTTCTCTGCTGCCAATGACTGGAACGAACTACAAAAATCTCTGAAACTGGAAACACTTATCTCCATCACTAGCTTTAAGCACCAGCTGTCAGAGCAGCTCACAGATTACTGCACCTGTACATAGTCCATCTATAATTTAGCCCAAACAACTACCTCTTCCCCTACTGTATTTATTTATTTATTGTGCTCCTTTACACCCCATTATTTTTATTTCTACTTTGCACATTCTTCCACTGACAATCTACCATTCCAGTGTTTTACTTGCTATATTGCATTTACTTCGCCACCATGGCCTTTTTTTGCCTTTACCTCCCTTATCTCACCTCATTTGCTCACATCGTACATAGACTTATTTTTCTACTGTATTATTGACTGTATGTTTGTTTTACTCCATGTGTAACTCTGTGTCGTTGTATGTGTCGAACTGCTTTGCTTTATCTTGGCCAGGTCGCAATTGTAAATGAGAACATGTTCTCAACTTGCCTACCTGGTTAAATAAAGGAGAAATTAAATAAAAATACAAATTTGGGTATGGTCATGACCTCCCCTGTTAAGAAGTAACATTTATTCGAAAAGTGAACAGTGCCCCCCTCTTCCTCAGGCGGTTATTGGAGCCAGATTGACGAGGCTAGGCTGGTGCAGTGCCCCCTCTTTCTCAGGTAGTTATTGGAGCCAGGCTAGGCTACGCTACAGCAGAGCCGATGCATCCTGGGGCGCTTGTTGTGGTCAACACTATACTCTACACACCCAGCTAAAAACAATGCAGGGATCTCCTGTTTACAGTACAGCTTTAAGAGGATGGGAGAAGATGGGAGCTGTATTATTTGCTTTAGGCTCCTCCTCTCACAGTGATGTCAGTCGGAGGCAGAGAGGTGGGCAGTACTGAGGGATCGGATTCATACAATACTACTGAGACAACTAGGCACAGTTTAGCACACTGACACAGCATACCGTCGGCCCCGCTGTAAGTGATGCCGCACTAAGGAACACTTTCACCCAAACTCCTTTGGGGGACAGAACACTACCCAGGCTACAGTTCATTTATGTGTTATTTTTTTGTTGTTGCTGTATAATAACCTTTACAAAAATGAAAACAGTGCTGTCAGAATTGAAGTTTTCAGACATCGTACCAAACTGTTTCCTTTTTGCGCGTTCTTGGATGGAAGTTTATGCGCTTGTTAAAAAGCTTTAACACATGCTGAGTGAAACGATCTTCCATACAAGCGGTTTTCACCGTTTATATCAAGAGAAAACATTTAAAACACACACACACACACACACACGTAGGGCTAGGGCTATTTCATGTGACTCAATCAACTTGGACCATCAGCATCTCTCCTGCCGCCCGTAATTGAACCACGCTTAACTCAAGATATCTGAAGAGGAATTACGTCGGCTCTTCGAGTTACAAAGTTATTCTGCAAGCAATGCTTTTTTTGCCTTTCGAATGTGGACCATAGACTTTTTAGGACATGGATCATTTTCTGTAGCGGATAACCCTATTGATTTGCGTTTTATTTGATTCCCGCTACCAGAACAGGATCTTTTTCTCTCCCCTATTCCACTTCAGTGTAATTCTATGGCACTTCTTCTAAAGCAGTGATGTCGCTACGTGACGGGAATTGCGATTGATTTTACATATTCTGTTTCAAAGGGATATAAGGTAAGAATTATTATTATAATCACTAGAGTCAAGTAAAAAAAAAAATTGGTAACAACATTGATTTATAGTATTAGCTTATTTAATTCTCAATACCAGCCTACAAGTTGTCAATGTCTCATGTCATATGGAAATGTTATGTGCATTTTAGGAGGAAATTGTTCAACCTATATAGAGGACAATACTTTATGATATCGGTGTCGCTAAAGGAATCCGAATTTACCACAAATGTACGCAAACCTGCCGACCATCTGCCGCATCGCAGTTGATTCGCATCCCTCGATAACTGGGGTTGTATTGCATGCCACCATAATGTTGTCAAATAATTTATAGATACAATCACAAGAATCACATTCGGTGTTAAAACGAGGACCCCCATTGCGCCATGTCTTTACGCATCGGATTTGGTCAGTCACACCATCCATAGTGCAACAAAAAGATTCCGTTCATCGTAGCTATTATAGTCGCCGTTATAGTTATGGTCACGATCTATTTCAAAACATTTATATTTTCTTCAGGCAGCCTATAGGATATTACTTACTATACTTTTCAACCATAGCTGTCGCATGACCATTATTTTCGGCCGGTCATGAGTTCTTCAATCCGTGCATAGTCAATATAGCTACATTGTTTTCAAATTAAATGTTTAAGATGGGCAAGCTAGGCTACTGCATACTTTTCGACAGGTGAGGTTTTTTTTTTGACTGCGTGTTTAATAAGCAAGTTATCGTTTTTCGTCAGGAATCGCAGAGCGGTCACTAGCTGGCACAGTCACCTAACCTTAACCTTAACCACGCTGCTAACCCACATGGCTGTTAATGACTATCCTGACTAATCCATAACTTCCTGGCTAATATCATTATGGGTAATGCACACAGAGACTGGCAGGCAGCTTTCATCTTCGGGGGCATTCCCATGAGCATTGCCAGTAGGTCCACTATTTGACATTGGACTGATTAGTGCTCTTGAGGAACACATATGCTGTATAGTAAACACAGTATACATACACTCCATGCTCGAAAACTACACCCGATAGGCTATAAGGGAAGCTAGGGCACCATATTCATGCTCAACGTTCCCGGTGCTTCATTGTATTGAGGTGATTCATTGGTCAACAGATCCGTCAGTCTCCATCTCTCCACATAGCCTCTAAAACAGCAGGCGATGACATGCTGTTATTGAAGCTTAGGTCGATTCGATTATCTAACTAACCAAACCTTATATGATAAAAATGGAGGCTATTCATATATTTTATTCACGGATGTTATCCAGATTGATTGGTTAATGATTTCCTGACTTGGATGACATGCCTGAATTTACTCTTAGAAAAATGTTTTCTGATAATTGATATGGATTGCAGTGTAGGCTAACAGAGATTGATAACGCTTTAGTGCTTAGATTTAAACTTGTTTAGAAGTGTTCATAATCTTAGTTTTATATACATTTAAACGTAGGCCTATATCACTGCTTAGTAGTCCTTCCTATTCTTCAATGGTAACTAACCACTGCTTACTAGTCCTTAGTTGTGGTAACTAACCACTGCTTAGTAGTCCTTAGTTGTGGTAACTAACCATTACTTAGTTGAATGATAAACTATTCTTCAATGGTAACTAACCACTGCTTACTAGTCCTTAGTTGTGGTAACTAACCACTGCTTAGTAGTCCTTAGTTGTGGTAACTAACCATTACTTAGTTGAATGATAAACTATTCTTCAATGGTAACTAACCACTGCTAAGTAGTCCTTAGTTGTGGTAACTAACCACTGCTTAGTAGTCCTTAGTTGTGGTAACTAACCATTACTTAGTTGAATGATAAACTATTCTTCAATGGTAATATACCAATGCTTAGTAGTCCTTAGTTGTGGTAACTAACCACTGCTTAGTAGTCCTTAGTTGTGGTAACTAACCACTGCTTGTGGTAGTTGTGGTAACTAACCACTGCTTAATAGTCCTTTGTTATGGTAATTAACTGTTGCTTAGTTGAATGATAAACTGTTATTCTGCTAATTAAGTATGACACCTGAGTATTTCACCTGGATGTGCAGTTTTATATTTGACTGGAGTTGCCTCTTACAAGTCCACACACTGATAAGCAGTTGGTTTTTACATTGCATTATGGGTTTTATAGCTGCTGAAGCTATAGCAATAGTGTCCAAAACAATGATTCTTCAGTCACATCCTTCAAAATGTAGTTATGAATGTCTCTCCTCTTTCCCCTTATTATTTGTATGATATTATTAATATTATAATTAATATTGTGATTAATAATACAAATCGCTTTCTCCTAATATCCTCCTATATGTAAGTAGCTGAAATACTCTATTATCCCTGCACATGGTACATTTGGTATTGGCACTGACCCTGTATATAGCGTTCTATCTTATTTACTATTTCTTGTGTTTTTCTTATATATATATATATATATATATATATATATATATATATATATATATATATATATATATATATATAGTAAATAAGATAGAACACTATATACAGGGTATATATATATATATATAGTATTAGTTATACCTGTGTTGATATTAATTACTGGGTTGGGTTGAGCATGCAAGTTAAGCATTTCACTGTACTTGTGCACGTTCCAATACAATTTTTTTTAACTCTCATTGAATTTTAATTGCATTGTCACACACATTATGTTTTAGTAGCCTAACTTCCACAATGATTCAGAACGATACAGAATAATTTGCACCTGCGTTAATGTAATGTCTGTATCCTAGAGCGTGGCCACCATCAAACACATGAACAATGATGGTATCAATTGTGTGTAATATAGGTATTTAACAGTATAGTCTTCATCGACTATGTGGCTAACACAACTAACATGTTTTATTTAATCCTGCTGCATTGAACCATTTTTTTCCAAATGCGTAGATGTAAAAAAAATTAAAAAAAAATACTGGTTACTAAACAAATGGTTTCTCGAGAATTCTAGGAAAGGGCACAGAAAGCAAACGAAAAATAAATAAATATATATATATATATATATATATAACTAATACTATTCACTGCTCTCGATAGCTACCAATAGTTATTTGACTATCCAATCAAACGTTTGAATAAAGCAAATGTTAGCAAAATATAAATTATTTTACTGTAGCATTAGAGGGTCAAATGATAGTGATCTTTATATTGGCGTTGGTCGTATTCCGTGTGTAGTTAACTAATATGTCCCTTTACTGCCCTCTAGAGGTCATTTACAGTAATATAAGATTAACTGACGTGACAAGATGTGATAAGGATTTTCATGCCAATTTATGTGATGTTATCACGTCTGTGTTGGTGATTGTTAATGCTGGAATATCTTGAAGTCCTCTTTCTTATATTAAACATAAATTATTTTGATTATTATCTCATCGTGTTGACATTTCTAACTAGAAAATAATGCAAAGGAAATTTGAAATGTTTGATTTATTTTCCCTCGGGAGTGATATATGATTGAAGCATTTACTAAATTAGATTTTTCACAAATTTGACTGAAAAATTAAGACATATGGACATGGTATTTGTCTTAGCCGAACACAATTAACGAAGAGTAAATATGATTTAGCTATTTTACAATGGTTCATTCTTATCAGCAGGAACCCCTTTGGCATTTGGAATTTAATCTGCCCCAGCTGTGAAGACCAAAGTCATTACTCAGTCAAGAGAAATCCACCATTATTCCTCTTGTGACAACTAGATAAGGAAACTTCGAGGCTGTAGATCTTTTAAAGGGAGACTGAATAGATCTTGACAATAAACCTGTCTGTCTGCCAGTCTGTCGACGATCAATGGAACCAGGAGAGATAGAGCCTGGCGTTACCAAGATTGTGTCCCTCTGCAATGCATTAAGAAATATCTCTTAATGTACAGTACCAGTCAAAAGTTTGGACATACCTCATTGCAGGCTTTTTATTTTGTTTTATTTTTTTTACTATTTTCTACATTGTAGAATAATAGTGAAGACATCAAAACTATGAAATAACACATATGGAATCATGTAGAGACCCCCCCCCCCCCCCCCCCCCAAAAAAAGTCTTAAACAAATCAAAATATATTTTATATTTGAGATTCTTCAAATTAGCCATCCTTTGCCTTGATGACAGCTTTGCACACTCTTGGCATTCTCTCGAAAATAGTAAAACAAATAAATAAATAAAAAACACTGCAATGAGGTGTGTCCAAACTTTTGACTGGTACTGTATATCCATGGACACCCACATCACAGTTTTTTGGATAGAGAAGTTTGTTGCCGCTACTCCATTTCTGGAGTCACTCCATCAAACTTCCGTTTAAGATGCCAGATCAATAGATTCTTTGGGAAGGTGAAGGTGCCCCCCCCCCCCCCTCCGCCCCCCTCTCTCCTCTTCCACAGGTCAGTCTGATAATACTACCCTGCCCGACTGGCCTGTCCATCATATTGTCATGTAAAGTGATCCAGGAGCTGTCTGCTACTGCTACTAGCGAGTCTAAACCTAACACTATAATGAGTCTAAACCTAACACTATAATGAGTCTAAAACTATCCCTATAATGAGTCTAAACCTAACCCTATAATGAGTCTAAACGTAACCCTATAATGAGTCTAAACCTAACCCTATAATGAGTCTAAACCTAACCCTATAATGAGTCTAAACCTAACCCTATAATGAGTCTAAACCTGACCCTATAATTAGTCTAAACCTAACCCTATAATGAGTCTAAACCTAACCATATAATGAGTCTGATCCTAACCCTATAATGAGTCTAAACCCAACCTTATAATGAGTCTAAACCTAACCCTATAATGAGTCTAAACCTAACCATATAATGAGTCTGATCCTAACCCTATAATGAGTCTAAACCTAACCCTATAATGAGTCTAAACCTAACCCTATAATGAGTCTAAACCTGACCCTATAATTAGTCTAAACCTAACCCTATAATGAGTCTAAACCTAACCCTATAATGAGTCTGATCCTAACCCTATAATGAGTCTAAACCTAACCCTATAATGAGTCTAAACCTAACCCTATAATGAGTCTAAACCTAACCTATAATGAGTCTAAACCTAACCCTATAATGAGTCTAAACCTGACCCTATAATTAGTCTAAACCTAACCCTATAATGAGTCTCACCTGAGTTCTTCATCAGGAATAATTATTTTTGACGTTTTAATCATCCAGAGAAACTTCCAGGAGCAATTAGGGTTAAGTGCCTTGCTCAAGGGCACAGCGACAGAATTATTCACCTTGTAGTCTCTAACCTCTAGGCTAGACAATAGAAGGAGAGTTAGAAGGTCCTCTGGTTGAATTTTTTTTCCAAATAAGATCATAGGATGCAACGATAAAACATGTTGCTGATTCCAAACAATTTAAACTTAAATATTTAAAACAAATATTTAATACATTTTTTTTTTCTGCTTTTGAGATGCTATTATGGCATTTGGATGTCACCACCATCTCGATGTAAAATGTCTCTATTGCAAAGTGTTAATACAGTAGTTATTGATCTATTCTCAAGACAGTATACTAGCTCTGTCCCTATGTAGATAGCGTTTTCATATGGCGTTCACGGAACGCTTCTCAAGACAGTATACTAGCTCTGTCCCTATGTAGATAGCGTTTTCATATGGCGTTCACGGAACGCTTCTCAAGACAGTATACTAGCTCTGTCCCTATGTAGATAGCGTTTTCATAAGGCGTTCACGGAACGCTTCTCAAGACAGTATACTAGCTCTGTCCCTATGTAGATAGCGTTTTCATAAGGCGTTCACGGAACGCTTCTCAAGACAGTATACTAGCTCTGTCCCTATGTAGATAGCGTTTTCATGAGGCGTTCACGGAACGCTTCTCAAGACAGCTGTTCAACATCTCTGTGATGAATATTAATACAACGGAGCTGGGAGGGGAAATGAAAGGTAGATTGATACTCTCTTTATTACCTCCTAACCAATGTGTTGTGGGAGTCTGCATCTCCTATAAAGCTTACAGTAAATGCTCAGAGATCAGATGGGTAGGCCTGGACTGTAGTGGGACATGAATAACAAATTCATACAGTATGTTAGTGGTTGGATGTAAATTGTTGGACATTATACAAAATAACTTTGAAAAGCTAACCGTTAATGAAGACTGTTCCTCAGACATCCACGTTTAACCCCAATGTAGTACAGCTGTGTGGTGTTATGTACGTTCTCTTTTACAGATGAGCCCTGCAAAAAATGAATCAAACACAAACAATATAGACAATTACAAAACATATTAAGAATAACAGACACATTTATCAACTTAGTGGTCTCTGATCATCACTCTGAACTGACTAAGGGGGAGCAGAACATCTCATTTCAGAGAGCTCTGGAAGTTGTTCCACATGAAGGGGGCCAAAAAATAAAAAGCAGCTTTACCCAACTCTGTGGAGACCGAAGGGGCCTCCAGTGTTATCCAAGCCTGAGACTGGGTTTGGTCATTTGTAAGTCTAAATTGAATTAATGATGAGAAATACACAGGAAGTTTCTGCATGAGTGCTTTGTAGATAAACACGAGAAAATACCGCTCTCTCCTTACATACAAAGTGGTCCAACCCAGTTTTTGATACAAAACACAATGGTGAATTCTAGAACCATCACCAGTAACAAACCTAAGGGCCTAATGGTGAGTTCTAGAACCATCACCAGTAACAAACCTAAGGGCCTAATGGTGAGTTCTAGAACCATCACCAGTAATAAACCAAAGGGCCTAATGGTGAGTTCTAGAACCATAACCAGTAACAAACCTAAGGGCCTAATGGTGAGTTCTAGAACCATCACCAGTAACAAACCTAAGGGCCTAATGGTGAGTTCTAGAACCATCACCAGTAACAAACCTAAGGGCCTAATGGTGAGTTCTAGAACCATCACCAGTAATAAACCTAAGGGCCTAATGGTGAGTTCTAGAACCATCACCGGTAATAAACCTAAGGGCCCAATGGTGAGTTCTAGAACCATCACCGGTAATAAACCTAAGGGCCTAATGGTGAGTTCTAGAACCATCACCGGTAACAAACCTAAGGGCCTAATGGTGAGTTCTAGAACCATCACCAGTAACAAACCTAAGGGCCTAATGGTGAGTTCTAGAACCATCACCAGTAATAAACCTAAGGGCCCAATGGTGAGTTCTAGAACCATCACCGGCTAATGCGATTAGCATGAAGTTGTAAGTAACAAGACATTTTCCCAGGACATAGACATATATGATATTGGCAGAAAGCTTAAATTCTTGTTAATCTAACTGCACTGTCCAATTTACAGTAGCTATTACAGTGAAATAATACCATGCTATTGTTTGAGGAGAGTGCACAGTTATGAACTTGAAAAGTTATTAATAAACCAATTAGGCACTTTTGGGCAGTCTTCACACAAATTCTTTAACAGAAAGGCAATGTTTCATTGGATCAGTCTAAAACTTTGCACATACACTGCTGCCATCTAGTGGCCAACATTAAAATTGCGGCTGGGCTGGAATAATACTTTATGGTCTTTTGAAAGATGATGGTTCAAAAAATATATACATTTTTGTTTTGGTTTTTTTGTTTGTATTATCTTTTACAGAATCTAATGTGTTATATTCTCCTACATTAATTTCACATTTCCACAAACTTCAAAGTGTTTTCTTTCAAATGGTATCAAGAATATGCATATCATTGCTTCAGGTCCTGAGCTACAGACATTTGGATGTCATTTTAGGCGAAAATTGAAAAATAATTTTAAAGTGTCCTGGACAATATTAACTAAAGTCAGGCATTTTGCTTTGTTTCTGTAAAAGAAACAAACCTTGAACTTAAACTTCTTAACCAGCTCAGTGAAATGTTTTTTAAATGATACTTTGTCATCAAACCAGATACCAAAATATTTTTAGAAAGGAACTCGCTCAATTTGTGTACCGTTCAAACTAGTCATTACAAATGCATTCAAAACCGGATCCATTTGGGACCTAAAAAAAAAAACATGCATTTTGGTGTGTTTGCATTTGGCACTAACTTTAGATCCAGCCGTGATCTCTGCTGTGGTTGAAAATCAGACGTCAAATGTGAAAAGGCTTGGTCCACTGATGGAATACAATACTGTATCATCTGCATACAAATCAATATATATATTTTTACAGCATTACTAATGTTATTTATATTGATTGTAAATAGTAGTGGGCCGAGTATTGAACCTTGGGGAACCCATTTCTGTAACTCAAGGAACTCCGAGTTTTGTCACAGAGAGGACAGCTTTTTCAACCAAATAACATGGTCTACAGTATCCTGTCAGGACTGTTTATTCAATATAATAACATGGTCTACAGTATCCTATCAGGACAGCTTATTCAACCAAATAACATGGTCTACAGTATCCTATCAGGACAGCTTATTCAACCAAATAACATGGTCTACAGTATCCTGTCAGGGCAGCTTATTCAATATAATAACATGGTCTACAGTATCCTATCAGGACAGATTTTTCAACCAAATAACATGGTCTACAGTATCCTATCAGGGCAGCTTTTTCAACCAAATAACATGGTCTACAGTATCCTATCAGGACAGCTTTTTCAACCAAATAACATGGTCTACAGTATCCTATCAGGACAGCTTTTTCAATATAATAACATGGTCTACAGTATCCTATCAGGACAGCTTATTCAATATAACATGGTCTACAGTATCCTATCAGGACAGCTTTTTCAACCAAATAACATGGTCTACAGTATCCTATCAGGACAGCTTATTCAATATAATAACATAGTCTACAGTATCCTATCAGGACAGCTTATTCAATATAACATGGTCTACAGTATCCTATCAGGACAGCTTTTTCAACCAAATAACATGGTCTACAGTATCCTATCAGGACAGCTTATTCAACCAAATAACATGGTCTACAGTATCCTGTCAGGACAGCTTATTCAATATAACATGGTCTACAGTATCCTATCAGGACAGCTTATTCAATATAATAACATGGTCTACAGTATCCTATCAGGACTGTTTATTCAATATAATAACATGGTCTACAGTATCCTATCAGGACTGTTTATTCAATATAATAACATGGTCTACAGTATCCTATCAGGACTGTTTATTCAATATAATAACATGGTCTACAGTATCCTATCAGGACTGTTTATTCAATATAATAACATGGTCTACAGTATCCTATCAGGACTGTTTATTCAATATAATAACATGGTCTACAGTATCAAAAGCTTTTGTTAAGTCTACAAACACGACAGCACAAGGCATTTGCAATATCATTTACAACAAGCGTAGCAGCGGTAGTAGTGCTATGTGTTGGTTCTGAATCCAGATGGACTAATATTAAGAACAAGAACACCGGTTACAGATTGATAATAACATAGCTGTTTGTTGACCAATGATTCTAGTATTTTCACCAGACAAGGGAGCCTGGAAATGGGTTGATAGTTCATTTAAAAAAATCCCTACTACTGTCCTTATGGAGTGGTAGAGAAAACATTCCAAGCTTTTGGAATATTTCTTGATACTAAAGTTAAAAAAAAAAATATATATATATAAAAGGTGTGTTACTGAGCCTGCTGCATACTGTAAGCAAAGACTGGTCCTCATGACAAGTGTTACAATACAATACATCACAATGCATTATACCTGCAGACTTTAAGTCTCCCCTTGGTCCAGGTCTCCCTTGTAAAAAAAAAGGAGACCTCAATGGAACGTCCTGGATACACGTTAAATACATAACATTTTGAAGTGTAGCGTGAGCATAAATTCTAATCCTAATAACCTGAAAGTTGTTCTTGCTATAACAAGCAGAGCGACTGCCATCTTATCTCTATGGTCCCTCTTTGGATGGCCTAGTTTGTTTTTGGCAACAGGGACCTTTGCCCTCTAGCCAGGTTTCAGCACACAAAGCTTTGATATAATTGGTGGAACTACCGATCAAGCAAACTGGCAGAAAATAAGAAAACACTGATATATTGATACTGTCAGATGGTGCTGAAACCCATAGGCTGTTGATTTACTATTGACTATTTACTAATTTACCATGGGCTTAATGACAGAGAGAGAGAGAGATCAGTCAGAGACCTTATTTTCTATCTAATAACAATACATGTAGCATGTTGGAGAAAACTATCAACTAATGTTAATGATTACATTGGTATGATTATAATATTCTAATGTGAGACTTGGTGGCTTTTCGTAATGTGTCGATTCATTATTATGCAGAACATGGTGTTTTCATATGGCTGGGCATTCATGTCATCTTTCATGTTACTGTTTTAGATTTTTTTTTTTTAGATACTCAGTAAATGAGACTCTGAGTTAATGATCAATGTATTTCTAATCTGTGGCTCAGCATGGAAGATGGATGATGTCTGCATCCTAAGTACCCTATTCCCTATATATATATATATATATATATATTATGATTCATTTATTTAACCTTTATTTAGCTAGGAAAGTCAGTGAAGAACATATTCTTCTTCATAAACCCTCCCCTAACCCGGGACGATGCTGGGCCAATTGTGCGCCGCCCTGTGGGACTCCCAATAACGGCCAGTTGTGATACAGCCCGGGATCGAACCAGGGTTGGTTATGACGCCTCTAGCACTGAGACCGCTGCGCCACTCGGGAGCCTATACAATGTACATATTCTTTATCCCTTTACACTTGTGTGTATAAGGTAGTAGTTTTGGAATTGTTAGCTAGATTACTCGTTGGTTATTACTGCATTGTCGGAACTAGAAGCACAAGCATTTCGCTACACTCACATTAACATCTGCTAACCGTGTGTATGTGACAAATAAAATGTGATTTGATTTGATTTGATTACGTTGTACTTTTGACCAGGGGACAAATCTGAAGTGTTTTTTTTCCCCATGTTTCCTGCTCGTGATGATCTGACTGATTCCCAAAAGCTAGGTATCTTTAAAGCCCTGATGACACCCCCAAAGGTCAACTCATGTGCCAAACGTTCTACGTCGCGCCAGCTAAACTCAAACATTCATGCAAGGTTGTCTATTGACTACGCCAATGATGATCTCCTCCGGCGAGGAAAAGATGAATTGGTTGCTTACCTCAATGTAACAGATTGATGGAATGAGTGAACTAATAACCTTTTCATGTCTTTGTGTTCAATCGGAGGTGTCGTCAAAGGTTAATTGTGTAAAACTGCTGTTAATTTGCTCTCAAAGACATTGGAGATATGCAGGCTCAGAGCTAGTTAGGTTGATAGGTCAAGTTCAACCCTCTCCATTAGGGAGAATCATACTAATTACAGTCAGAATATATGGATCTGAGTCTGGAATAAAACTCTGTTTCTTATATAGTGCGCTGTGTTAAATCATAGAGATCTGGTCACAAGTAGTGCACTATACAGGGAATAAAGGAGCCATTTTCAGATGTAACCTGGGTATCATGTAACTTTTGCAGTAACAAGATCATTTATCTTCCCCTCTCTCTCTGTTTCTCTCTCTGTTTCTCTCTGTCTCTCTCTCTCTGTCTGTCTGTCTCCCTCCCTCTGTCTCCCTCCCTCTGTCTGGCTCCCTCTGTCTGTCTGTCTCCCTCTGTCTGTCTGTCTGTCTGTCTGTCTGTCTGTCTGTCTGTCTGTCTGTCTGTCTGTCTGTCTCTGTCTCCCTCTGTCTGTATGTCTGTCGGTCTGTCTGTCTGTCTGTCTGTCTGTCTGTCTGTCTGTCTGTCTGTCTGTCTGTCTGTCTGTCTCCCTCTGTCTGTCTGTCTGTCTGTCTGTCTGTCTGTCTGTCTGTCTTTCTGTCTGTCTCCTTCTGTCTGTATGTCTGTCTCCCTCTGTCTGTCTGTCTGTCTGTCTGTCTGTCTGTCTGTCTGTCTGTCTGCCTGTCTGTCTGTGTCTCTCTCTGTCTCTCTCTGTCTCTCTCTCTGTCTCTCACACTCTCTCTGACAGAGTTGCATCCTTACAAGGAAAGCTCCCATCCTCTATGATAATGGACTTAGCAGGTCAGGCTCATGTGTTGGTGGTGTTGCTCACCTGCCTGGTCATGCTGTCCTGGGCCCAAGAGAAGGACTACACGGTGAGGGAGGAGCAGCCCGAGAACGTCCGCATCGGGAACCTCCGGAAGGACTTGGACCTGAACCTTGACCCTGACTTCAAGCTGACCTCGCCACTGCAGTTTAAGCCTGTCTACAAAACGGGCGATGTGCCTTTGGTGAGGGTAGAGGCCAACACCGGGGAGATCTTCACCACGGCTCACCGCATCGACCGCGAGAAGCTCTGCTCGGGAGTATTCAACGAGAAGCGCTGCTTCTACGAGATCGAGGTCGCCGTTCTGCCTGACGAGATCTTCCGTCTGGTCAAGATCCGGTTCCTGATTGAGGACATCAATGACAACGCTCCACTCTTCCAGTCCACCGTAATAAACATCTCCATCCCAGAGAACACGGCCATCAACACCCGGTACCCCGTGCCCTCTGCATTTGACCCAGACGTGGGGATCAATGGGATCCAACACTATGAACTTGTCAAGGTGAGCTCACACCTCTCTCTATCAGGTTCGAGTGACTGTCACTGCTTGTGTGATTGACATAAAGACCAATAGTTTGTTATGTTTTATGAATAATTTGTTTTCATCCTTATTCGTTGGAAAAATAATTACACCAGAAGATTGTAATTTGTGGCATTTACCGCATAAATCATTTTAACATTCCGTCATTGAAGATTCCAGAAAAGACAATTGTATAGGCGAAAGCTAACTAGATATGATATATGATAAGATAACTAGCTACATACAGTACCACCCCTTCCCAATGTCACTGCTGTTCACCTGCATTTAGTTGAACCCATAAGGCTGTGTGTTAGTAGAGCTGTTCTTTGTTGTTAGACTTTACGGGCCACGTTTCCACACTTAAATCAGAACAGAGCCTTAGGCCACCATGTAACCACAATGCTTTCTTTGAAGAGGCTTTATGTTATTATGTGTATCAAGTGATAAGCGCGGTGTAGTTTTGCTATAAACCATAACGACGAAAATTGCAGACACAGCGTATTCCTCCAATTTTCAGAGGGGGAAAAAAAAAGGTTAGCTGTTGGGAATATAGTAGATTATTGACTAGAAAAGGAACTGTGTTATGGTAATAGGTGCCTCATGCAGAACCCAATGTTCTTTTTTATCATCTAATTGATGTTCTGTTCAATCGCAGCGCAATATTCTCACTTACCTTAATGAAGTCGGCCTAAAAACAGAAAGTAGGATAATGTCATGCATTCTCCATTTATAGACTAGACAATACTCAATACGTCGTGGGGGAAGATGAATATTGCAGATTATCTGAGGCCTGCTTGCGAATTCAAATTTTGATATTTTTTTGAGAGGAGATAAAGCACAACATTTGCTATGCAGAGGGGGCACTAAACACACACACGTAAAGTATAGCAAACAGACAGTCTTCTAAAATAATCAACTACAATGAAAATGTTGCTTTGCAAAGGTTGTCTCATCTCGGTGACATGAGTATGTTTTTTTTGGGGGGGGGGGGGAGTGTGAGATGGTAAAGAGTCTATCACGGTGTTTCAGATTAAGTGTGCTTTGTGTGAACATTAACAGTATCCTTGCTACCCATGTCCTACTTGATTACCAATTTGCATTTTTATGAGTCATTTCTATGCCAAGACCTCCCCCGCTGAAATGTCCTGAATTGTTCATGCCTGGAAAATGACCAGCCAAGTGTTCTGCACATAGCAACGATGATGTTCCCCAGTCATATCCGTTATTTTTTATTTCCTCTCATTTATATTATTTATTTTCTATTTCCTTGTTTTATTTAGATTCAAATGATTTAATTTCGATTCATTGTATCTTTCCTATCATAGCTTTTTTTTTTTCCTAGTTAAATTTCAATTTCAATTAAGTTGCATATCTTATCTTGTCTTGGGTAAATATTGCTGTTTTATATTTTCTCTCCATCCTTTTCATTCAAAAGAAGGTTTTCTGAATAGCAGTCAATAAACATAAATACAGGTACAGTGCACGAGGACACTACTGGTCAAAAGTTTTAGAACACCTACTCTGTACTCAATTGTTTCTCTTTTTTCCCCACTATTTTCTACATTGTAGAATAACAGTGAAGACATTAAAACTATGAAATACCACATATGGAATCATGCATAACCAAAAAAAGTGTAAACCAATCAAAATACATTTTATATTTGAGATTCTTCAAAGTAGCCACCTTTTGCCCTGATGACTGCTTTGCACATGCTTGGCGTTCTCTCAACCAGCTTCAGTCTTGAAGGAGTTAACACATATGCTGAGCACTTGTTGGCTCCTTTTCCTTCCCTCTGTGGTCAAATTCATCTCTCAATTGGGTTGAGGTCGGGTGATTGTGGAGGCCAGGGCATCTGATGCAGCACTCCATCAGTCTCCTTCTTGGTCAAATAGCCCTTACACAGCCTGGAGGTGTGTTGGGTCACAGGCCAGCATCCTAGAGTTGCCTCTTCACTGTTGACGTTGAGACAGCTGTTTTGCAGGTACTAATTAATGAAGCTGCCAGTTGAGGACTTGTGAGGCGTCTGTTTCTCAAACTAGACACCCTAATGTACTTGTCCTCTTGCTCAGTTGTGCACCCGGGCCTCCCACTCCTCTTTCTATTCTGGTTAGAGACAGTTTGCGCTGTTCTGTGAAGAGAGTAGTACACAGCGTTGTACGAGATCTTCAGTTTCTCGCATGGAATAGCCTTCATTTCTCAGAACAAGAATAGACTGACGAGTTTCAGAAGAAAGTTCTTTGTTTCTAGCAATTTTGAGCTTGTAATTGAACCCACAAATGCTGATCCTCCAGATTCTCAACTAGTCTAAAGAAGGTCAGTTTTATTGCTTCTTTAATCAGGACAACAGTTTTCAGCTGTGCTAACACAATTGCAAAAGGGTTTTCTCATAATCAATTAGCCTTTTAAAATGATAAACTTGTATTAGCTAACACAATGTGCCATTGGAACACAGGAGTGATTGTTGCTGGTTAGGGTTAGGGCTTCTGTACGCCTATGTAGCTATTCCATAATAAATCAGCCGTTTCCAGCTACAATAGTCATTTACAACATTAACAATGTCTACACGGTATTTCTGATCAATTTGAGTTTATTTTAATGGACAAAAAATTCGCTTTTCTTTCAAAAACAAGGACATTTCTAAGTAACCCCTAACTTTTAAACAGTAGTATGTACATATATATATATATATATATATATATATATATATATATATATATCTTGTTGTTATTAGTCTCACCCTACAGCTCTATTCAACCCCTCCCATCTATCTCCTAACACCATCCATTTCAGATTTCTATTCAGATTTCTATTTGAACACTATACAGTCTAACAACACAAGACACAGTTTAGTTCAATGGAGGCTTGTGCAAGCATTCCTTGAATAGCTGCTGGCCTTTAATCCACCCCTTGGACTATCTTTGTATGGTCCTCAGAGATTTGTCTTGGAGCTCCACACAGAATAATAGTTTACTACCAATGTGTTCCTGCTATGTCCCTGACGTCCAGCTGAAACTGTTACCATCGTGTGTCATCACAGTGTTCCTGCTATGTCCCTGACGTCCAGCTGAAACTGTTACCATCGTGTGTCATCACAGTGTTCCTGCTATGTCCCTGACGTCCAGCTGAAACTGTTACCATCGTGTGTCATCACAGTGTTCCTGCTATGTCCATGACGTCCAGCTGAAACTGTTACCATCGTGTGTCATCACAGTGTTCCTGCTATGTCCCTGACGTCCAGCTGAAACTGTTACCATCGTGTGTCATCACAGTGTTCCTGTTATGTCCCTGACGTCCAGCTGAAACTGTTACCATCGTGCGTCATCACAGTGTTCCTGCTATGTTCCTGACGTCCAGCTGAAACTGTTACCATCGTGTGTCATCACAGTGGTCCTGTCATGTCCCTGACAGTGTTGTAGTACTCAAGTCTGGTCTCGAGACCACATATTGAGTGTCTCGGTCTTGTCTCGGTCTTGTTTCGGTGTCAGATACATTTGTACTCGGTCTTGACTTGGTCTCGGGACAATGAGAACTCTTAATTTCTTCCCGAGATTAGCCGAGACCAGCGGAGTAAAAAAACAACTCATCAGCTTCCATTCAGTCAGCGCGTAATACTGCTTCGCCAGGTCAAATGTGTAACACTCCTTTGTTGAAACATGAATATCGTAACGGTCTTTATATCTTTTAAACACATGTTTGCGCAGTCGCAAAACCTGTAGGCCTTCAGCGTGTGACAGGTTCGTGATTCTGAAAGGACTGCAACCGTAATAATGATGTAGTACACGGGAGAGAAATCATGCACAAAGTAGCCTACACAATCGCGAAGCACGTGACATATATTCACATGCGCGGCTGCTCATATCGCCCATTTTCAGTGGAATATCATCTGCAGGCAGCAAGGGTGTGCAACTCTCAGCTGGTTTTGGCATGGAGCAGCTCACATCGGTAGTCGGTAGGGTAGGAAATATGTTTCACCTGTATAATGACTACCAGTAAATGCTAACTAAGGCTACAATGGGTATGCAAAAAAATTAAAAATAATAATACAATAAAATACAATGGGTATGCAAATTAGGTATTGAAAACGTTTAGTCCGAAGTATTGGTTAGTTTTCTATTTGTGATGCGCAAATGTCATCGTGAACTGTTTGCATCAGGGGCGTAGACATGGATGGGTAGACACAGGCACACCCACTGGGGAGCCAGGCCCTGACAGGCCCACCCAATCAGATTGATGTGGTTTAAGCATTGTTGTGGACTTAGACCGTCAAGTTACATTACAAAACATAGGAAAACATAGAATTTTTCACTTTGCTGGGCGGGCCATTTGGGAACTTTTTGGCAAAATTTGAGTATACCCACTTCACAAGCTACCACTACACCACTGCGTAGGGCTGATGGAAAGACAGCAGTCACACACAGCATGATGTTTAAAGCACCACTACACCACTGCGTAGGGCTGATCGAAAGACAGCAGTCACACACAGCATGATGTTTAAAGCACCACTACACCACTGCGTAGGGCTGATGGAAAGACAGCAGTCACACACAGCATGATGTTTAAAGCACCACTACACCACTGCGTAGGGCTGATGGAAAGACAGCAGTCACACACAGCATGATGTTTAAAGCACCACTACACCACTGCGTAGGGCTGATGGAAAGATGCAACTATATAAGAGGTTATAAAAATAGCTTCTACTTGACTCAGCGTTCCATGAAGTGTAGTAAGGCATTGTTGGCAGAATAGATGGACGCAGTTCAATGCATGGTTAATAAAATTCACCAATACATTTCTTGGTAGTCCCAAAAATATTGCAATCAGGGTGAAAATCACAGCTGGCCTGGTACATTGTTTTCTGCCTCCATTCGGGATGCAGTGTTTCAGTTTCAATGACACATTATTTTGGACAAAAAACGGACGAATGTAACTAAGGCTGGGAATGTCAAAACAATCAAACTAGCAAGGGCAATGATCACAAGTCAGTCATAATGTGGCTAATAGGCTAGCGTATCTATTTATGTAGCAAGCTAAAAACACTGAGCCTAACGTTAGCTCAATAACTTTTTTTTCCAACGTAGCTATACTGCACCGCTGTAACTCTGCGTTGTGTGTGGTTGATAGAGACTATAAACGTGGACTTTGGAGATCAGGTAGTTTCAATCAAGCAGAACTGACTCTCTGCATCCTGGATCTGCATCCAAAAGGAAATAAAACATTTGTAGAGCACATCTGTTCTGAGAATCGTTGCCTCTTTTTCTCTCAGTGCATGAAAATGATTTAGCTAGCTAGCTGCTAGGAGGATGTCATGTCATTGGAGGGGTGGGTGAATGACTGACCTTTTTCCCTTCATATCGTTTTTCGGTGGCTATACACACCTATAGATGTAGGTGTCATTTGGTTAGCTAGCAAGTACTTGAACAACTGTTATCCAGTTAGCATATCTCTTGTGTTTGCAAATTCACTATGGCTATCTACTCCGATTTCAGAGCACTCTCGTTTGAGTGGGCCAGAGTGCAGAACAACTGATGAATTTACTAACATGTAACACCCGCTAAATATGAGAAAAAATAAATGCTAGTTAGTCAAGCACGCTTTAGATAACACGTAAACAGCCAAACCAGCGACTAAAATGGTCAGAGCGAGGTGTTCTCTCAATTGTGGCTGGAAGTAGCTAGCTAGCAAGCTAGCCAACTTTAACCAGTTAGCTTGGGTGCTTGGTTGGGACAAGCATGCATTGGCAGGCGAGCTGCAGAAGGGTGAGGAGAGTACAATTCCCCGTCATTTATTAATGCAATTTTGACGGCCAACGAGCTGAAAAAGTTTGAGAGCGTTTATCTAATGTTCCTTTCTTAGATTTTAGCTCATCTTGCTCTGGCTAGCATTAGTTGTTGATCTTGTTGTTGTTAATATGCATAACTGAGTTTGTTTGATCAATAGGACTGTAAAGTTCTCAAATGTAAGAGGACTCCTTCGGTGTTTACATATTTCATAATCCATAATCCATTCAGTTGTATTTTGTGGCCTTTGGCGAATCTATAATGATCGAAAGTCGTGTTCTTGCAACCGGTCTCACTTTGACTTGGTCTCGGTCTTGACTCGGTCTCGCCCACCCCTCCGGTCTCGGTCTTGACTCCGTCTCGCCCACCCCTCCGGTCTCGGTCTTGACTGTGTCTCGCCCACCCCTCCGGTCTCGGTCTTGACTGTGTCTCGCCCACCCCTCCGGTCTCAGTCTTGACTGTGTCTCGCCCACCCCTCCAGTCTCGGGTCTTGAATCGGACTCTATTTGCTCTGGTCTTGGTCTTTAATCAATCTCGCTTTAGATGGTCTTGAATGCAACACTGGTCAAGAAGCTGAAACTGATACTGTTGTGTGTCATCACAGTGTTCCTGTTATGTTCCTGACATCAAGCCAAAACTGCTACCATTCTGTATCATCACAGTAGGCCAGTTATGTCCCCTCAGCTGACAGACATGTAGGCTAGCTGGTATCAGAATGGACAGATTAGATATGACAGCCACTTTAATTCAAAACCAGGTTGGTCTGTCCTTTCACATATGAAACCAGTCATGCAACCTTAATAATGAGTGTAGCAATCATCCATAGCAGCATAATTATGGGATTCTAAAATGGAATGTGTACCATTAGCAGTGTCAGTGCTGGTACTGCTACGTCGTCTTGGAATGACACACAGATGTTCTACGAACATGTCCAGGGTCAGGGGAAAGTAATACCGTCCATGTTCTCTGGTCAAAAGTAGGGCACTATATAGGGAATAGGGTGCCATCTCTGGTCAAAAGTAGGGCACTATATAGGGAATAATTCAAAATCAAATCAAATCAACTGTATTTATATAGCCCTTCGTGCATCAGCTGATATCTCAAAGTGCTGTACAGAAACCCAGCCTAAAACCCCAAACAGCAAGCAATGCAGGTGTAGAAGCACGGTGGCTAGGAAAAACTCCCTAGAAAGGCCAAAACCTAGGAAGAAACCTAGAGAGGAACCAGGCTATGTGGGGTGGCCAGTCCTCTTCTGGCTGTGTTGGGTGGAGATTATAACAGAACATGGTCAAGATGTTCAAATGTTCATAAATGACCAGCATGGTCCAATAATAATAAGGCAGAACAGTTGAAACTGGAGCAGCAGCACGGCCAGGTGGACTGGGGACAGCAAGGAGTCATCATGTCAGGTAGTCCTGAGGCATGGTCCTAGGGCTCAGGTCCTCTGAGAGAGAGAAAGAAAGAGAGAAAGAGAGAATTAGAGAGAGCATACTTAAATTCACACAGGACACCGAATAGGACAGGAGAAGTACTCCAGATATAAAAAACTGACCCTAGCCCCCTGACACATAAACTACTGCAGCATAAATACTGGAGGCTGAGACAGGAGGGGTCAGGAGACACTGTGGCCCCATCCGAGGACACCCCTCCGGACAGGGCCAAACAGGAAGGAATAGGGTGCCATTTGAGACATTGACATGTGAAGCAGTTCAGACTCAAGGAATGGAGGAATTGACTTTGGTTGTTTCGGGTTCTACCCTACTCCAAATTGTATTTTTCCCCAAGCATTTAAAGAGTTTTGCACCACAATGCAGGAAACCGAATCCTTCCTATTTTGAGTCATTTTCACTATCTCTTATATCTTAACAGCATTTGTTGTGGGCGGGCTATGTCGGCATCACCTTGTGCAGATCAATATCCAGCTATAGGAGAGCCAGATAAACTCAGTGTTGAGAGAAAAAGGAAGTCTTTATTTCAGTGGGTGGATTTGGAGCAACAACTCCTCTCTGTTTAGAAATTCTGTTCTGGTGATCAACATCTAACTTATTTGCCTGGCTATTAGGAGGAACCAGTAGGTTCTGACGTCACAGAAAACAAAGCGAAATGTTGAAAATGTCTATTATTGTTTATTCATTTTACAGATGTCAGTTATGCCAGAATACTGTAATAGACACTAGGTGTTGGCATTTCATAATTTATGAATGTTCTTCATTGGATGCTAAATTAGACAATTCAATTATACTAATACCATTTCTCAGAGAAAGTGATTTTGTTTATTAAGCAATATATGTTTTCTTGAAAAAGAAAGGTATCAAAATTATTGGCACCCCTAAAGATTCTTGTAAATACAATAAATAAATAAAAATGTAAATCTGGATTAACGTTCTACTCTTTAAAATTAATCTCAGTTGAAGAAACTTTAATGTGGCCTTCCATGGCTTCCTCTGCCACTAGGGTATAAAAATTGTGGTAGCATTCATTATCCATCACCATGGACACTCTGAAACAAAGATTAATATAAAGAATGATAGTAAAACACTTTGTAATACCTTAAACTACATTTTGGGAAAAAAAAGGCAAACTCATTAATTGAATCAGATGCCTCATTCATCTCAAACCCCACAGATATTGCCAACTCCTTTAATCGTTTTTTTTAATGGCAAGATTAGCAAATTTAGGCATGACATGCCAGCAACAAACAACAAACCTACACATCTCAGTATAACTGACCAAATTTTGATAGACAAGCATTGTAATTTTGAATTCCGTAAAGTGAGTTTGGAATGGTTGAACAAATTATTGTTGTCTATCAACAATGACAAGCCACATGGGTCAAACAACTTGGATGGAAAATTACTGAGGATGATAGAGGTTGGTATTGTCATTCCTATTTGCCATCTCTTTAATACAAGCATAAGAAAAGTGTGTGCCCTCAGGCCTGGAGGGAAGCAAAAGTTATTCCGATAGTAAAGCCCCCTTTACTGGCTCAAATAGCCAACCAATCAGCCTGCTACCAACCGTTAGTAAACTTTTAGAAAAAAATGTGTTTGACCAGATACAATGCTATTTTACAGTAAACAAATTGACAACAGCATGCTAATATGGAAGGACATTAAACAAGCACAGCACTTACACAAATTACTGATGATTGGCGGAGAGATTGTGGGAGCTGTTTTGTTAGACTTCAGTGCAGATTTTGACGTTAGTCTGCTGCTGGAGCAATGTGTATGTAATGGATTTACACCCCCTGCTATACTGTGGATTGATAGTTACCTGTCTAACAGAACACAGATGGTGTTCTTTAATGGTAGCCTTTCTAACATAATCCAGCTGGAATCAGGCATTCCCCAGGGCAGCTGTTTAGGCCCCTTACTTTTTTAATTCTTTACTAATGACCTGCCACTGGCTCTGTGTAAATCCCATGTGTCTATGTATTTGGATGACTCAACACTATGCAAGTCAGCTACTATAGCTAGTTAAATCACTGCAACACTTAACAAGGAGATGTAGTCAGTTTCAGAAAGGGTGGCAATACATAAATTAGTCCTAAATAAAAAAAAATAACTAAATGCATTGTATTTGGGACAAATCATTCAATTCACTCAACTAAATCTGGTAATGAATAATGTGGAAATTGAGCAAGTTGAGGAGCCTAAACTGATTGGAGTAACCCTGGATTGTAAACTGTTATGTCAATCTCTCATGGCTCAATGTGGAGGAGAGATTGACTTCATCGCTACTTGTTTTTGTAAGAGGTGTTGACAAGCTGAATGCACCAAGCTGTCTGTTGAAACTACTAGCACACAGCTCGGACAAGACATGCCAGAACAGACTATGGGAGATGCACAATATTAAATAAACCCAAGGCTACATGGAACTATTCCACATCAAGTAACTCACGTAAGCAGTACAATTTGATTTTAAAACAGATAAAAATAAACCTTATAGAATGGCAAGGACTGTGAAGAGTCACACACACAGCTACAAACACACACAGCTGCAAACACACACAGGTACAAACACACACAGGTACAAACACACACACACACACACACACACACACACACACACACTCACACACACACACACACACACACACACACATACACACACACACACACACACACACAGGTACAAACACACACACACACACACACACACACACACACACACACACACACACACACACACACACACACACACACACACACACACACACACACACACACACACACACACACACACACACACACACACACACAGGTACAAACACACTATACACACACACTATACATACACACTATACACAGACACTATACACACACACTATACATGCACACTATACACACACACGCACGTACACCTGGGTGGTGTTGTAGTGGAGTAGTGGGTAGTAGTGAGGGAACACACTTAATGTATTGTAAAGTCTGTCGTAAAATGTATTTTAATGTTACATTTTTTATTATATTGTATACTGTTGCCTTACATTTTGCTGGACACCAAGAAGAGTAGCTGCTGCCTTTGGCAGAAACTAATGAGGATCCATAATAAACCCCAGGAAGAGAAGCTGCTGCCTTGGCATGAACTAATGGGGATCCATAATAAACCCCAGGAAGAGTAGCTGCTGCCTTGGCATGAACTAATGGGGATCCATAATAAACCCCAGGAAAAGTAGCTGCTGCCTTGGCAGGAACTAATGGGCATCCATTATAAACCCCAGGAAGAGTAGCTGCTGCCTTGACAGGAACTAATGGGGATCCATAATAAATACTAATACTAATACAGAAGATACATATGTTGCATGACAGTGATTGCAATATTTTCTTTTACTGAATATTGACAAAAATAATGATCTGAAGGGGGTTAGCCATCAGTGACGGAGTTGACAAACCACTGACAGAGTTGAAAACAGATACGTAAAACATGCCAATGTTTGCAGTCCACGCCTAGATAAGGAGTGTCTGGTGCTGTCCCTTTGGTGGGTTACCAATTGAGCAGATTGCGGACTTAAGAAAAAACGGCATAGTCATCGGCATACATTTCTGAGCAATTGTATTAGTATAAGAAATATAATCAACAACAAAAACAATGTCATGCAGTATAGCTCAGTATTTGTATTATTTCTACAGTAGTTTTTGCTAATGTTTATCAAGGATGTCAATAATTATGGAGGTGACTGTAGATGTATGGTCCATATAGATGCGTGATCCAAAATGGTAGATGAATGCTTCATCAACAGGGTTTAGGAGGTCAGTATGGGTGAAGAGGAAGGTACCACTCTCTTATAAACAGTTCAGTTATGTATTTTATTTATAGGTTATTGTCACTCCCACCTTAGGGCCAGTGATTCATATTCTTGCTTAACCTTTTCTACAGTAAGTATACCTGCCCTAGATGTAATCACAATCCATCAGCCTAATTTGAATTCACTCAAGTAAAAATAAACAGCCATTATAGATAGTTAGCCACAGCTCTCTGAAACTGATTGAAATGCTCTAAATGTTATGTTGTCTAACGTGAAAATGAGACAGAGGTGGTGAAAAACCTTGTCTGGCTCATAAATCAAATTAGGAGCAGCTGTGACATCGACTGGATGGAAGCACTGAGCCAAAGTCCCAGAAAATAAAGTTTATAATAAGATTTAACAACCATATTGTACGAAGGGCTAAAATGTTATGTTTTCACTGTATTCCAACGGTGAAATTACTCCGATTAATTTTATAGAAAAGTTTCGCCCACAGTTATCTTAATGTCGGCTTGGTCAATGGTCAAATAGTTAGTCAGAAAACTCATGTGTAGTTCTTAGTAATTAGTAAATTTATGTTCAAGAACTACTCCATGAATATACATCTTCTACAAGATCTAATCTTCGACTAGAACTCATCTTCTTTTAGAACTCATCTTCTATTAGAACTCATCTTCCACTAGAACTCATATTCTACTAGAATTCATCTTCTACTAGAACTCATCTTCTACGAGAACTCATCTTCCACTAGAACTCATATTCTACTAGAACTCATCTTCTACTAGAACTCATCTTCTACTAGAACTCATCTTCTACTAGAACTCATCTTCTATTAGAACTCATCTTCTACAGAACTCATCTTCTATTAGAACTCATCTTTTACTAGAACTCATCCTCTACGGTCCTCATCTTCTATTAGAACTCATCTTCTACTAGAACTCATCTTCCACTAGAAGTCATCGTCTACTAGAACTCATCTTCTACCAGAACTCATCTTCTATTAGAACTCATCCTCTACGGTCCTCATCTTCTACTAGAACTCATCTTCTACTAGAACTCATCTTCTATTAGAACTCATCCTCTACGGTCCTCATCTTCTACTAGAACTCATCTTCTACTAGAACTCATCTTCCACTAGAACTCATCGTCTACTAGAACTCATCTTCTACCAGAACTCATCTTCTATTAGAACTCATCCTCTACGGTCCTCATCTTCTACTAGAACTCATCTTCTACTAGAACTCATCTTCTACTCGAGCACATCTTCTACTCGAGCACATCTTCTACTCGAGCACATCTTCTACTAGAACTCATCTTCTACTAGAACTCATCTTCTACTAGAACACATCTTCTACTAGAACTCATTGTCTACTAGAACTCATCTTCTACTAGAACTCATCTTCTATTAGAACTCATCCTCTACGGTCCTCATCTTCTACTAGAACTCATCTTCTACTAGAACTCATCTTCCACTAGAACTCATCGTCTACTAGAACTCATCTTCTACCAGAACTCATCTTCTATTAGAACTCATCCTCTACGGTCCTCATCTTCTACTAGAACTCATCTTCTACTAGAACTCATCTTCTACTAGAACTCATCTTCTACTAAAACTCATCTTCTACTCGAGCACATCTTCTACTCGAGCACATCTTCTACTAGAACTCATCTTCTACTAGAACTCATCTTCTACTAGAACACATCTTCTACTAGAACTCATCTTCTACTAGAACACATCTTCTACTAGAACGCATCTTCTACTCGAGCACAACTTCTACTAGAACTCATCTTCTACTAGAACTCATCTTCTACTAGAACACATCTTCTACTAGAACTCATCTTCTACTAGAACTCATCTTCTACTAGAACACATCTTCTACGAGAACTCATCTTCTACTAGAACACATCTTCTACTAGAACTCATCTTCTACTAGAACACATCTTCTACTAGAACTCATCTTCTACTCGAGCACATCTTCCACTAGAACTCATCTTCTACTAGAACTCATCTTCTACTAGAATACATCTTCTACTAGAATACATCTTCTACAGAACTCATCTTCTACTAGAACTCATCTTCTACAGAACTCATCTTCTACTAGAATACATCTTCTACAGAACTCATCTTCTACTAGAACTCATCTTCTACTAGAATACATCTTCTACTAGAACTCATCTTCTACTAGAACTCATCTTCTACTAGAATACATCTTCTACTAGAACACATCTTCTACTAGAACTCATCTTCCACTAGAACTCATCTTCTACTAGAACTCATCTTCTACTAGAATACATCTTCTACTAGAATACATCTTCTACAGAACTCATCTTCTACTAGAACTCATCTTCTACTAGAATACATCTTCTACTAGAACTCATCTTCTACTAGAACTCATCTTCTACAGAACTCATCTTCTACTAGAATACATCTTCTACAGAACTCATCTTCTAATAGAATACATCTTCTACAGAACTCATCTTCTACAGAACTCATCTTCTACTAGAATACATCTTCTACAGAACTCATCTTCTACAGAACTCATCTTCTACTAGAATACATCTTCTACAGAACTCATCTTCTACAGAACTCATCTTCTACAGAACTCATCTTCTATTAGAACTAATTTTCTACTGGAACTCATCTTCTACGAGAACTCATCTTCTACAGAACTCATCTTCTACTAGAACTCATCTTCTACTAGAACTCATCTTCTACTAGAATACATCTTCTACAGAACTCATCTTCTACTAGAATACATCTTCTACAGAACTCATCTTCTACTAGAATACATCTTCTACAGAACTCATCTTCTACTAGAATACATCTTCTACAGAACTCATCTTCTACTAGAATACATCTTCTACAGAACTCATCTTCTACTAGAATACGTCTTCTACAGAACTCATCTTCTACTAGAATACATCTTCTACAGAACTCATCTTCTACTAGAATACATCTTCTACAGAACTCATCTTCTACTAGAATACATCTTCTACAGAACTCATCTTCTACTAGAACTCATCTTCTACTAGAATACATCTTCTACAGAACTCATCTTCTACTAGAACTCATCTTCTACTAGAATACATCTTCTACAGAACTCATCTTCTTCAGAACTCATCTTCTTCAGAACTCATCTTCCACTAGAACTCATCTTCTACTAGAACTCATCTTCCACTAGAACTCATCTTCCAATAGAACTCATCTTCCACTAGAACTCATCTTCTACTAGAACACATCTTCTACTAGAACTCATCTTCTACTAGAACTCATCTTCTACTAGAACTCATCTTCTATTAGAACTCATCTTCCACAAGAACTCATATTCTTCTAGAACTCATCTTCTACTAGAACTCATCTTCTATTAGAACTCATCTTCCACTAGAACTCATCTTCCACTAGAACTCATCTTCTACTAGAACTCATCTTCTATTAGAACTCATCTTCCACTAGAACTCATCTTCTATTAGAACTCATCTTCTACTAGAACTCATTGTTATTGGATGGTCATTGTTCTTGCTCTCCAGTCTTTTGTTGAGTTATGTCTCAGACTGTAGAAAGAATAGATGTATGTCAAGTCTCGATAAAGTGACCCTCCTCATTCAGGCAGTGCTGCTTTGGTTTCTGGAGGGACTTCTGTCACTTGGCAGTGGTTCAGACTGGTGACAACATTCACAGCAAGTGAACCCTCAGCACCAACAACAACCATGTACAACATGTCTATGCTGCAGCTACCATGCATAGTATTGGCCTTCCACCCACTGCCATGGTCCTTACTATATTGTTACAGGAAGGATACTGGTTCTAAATCTACTGGGTTGTCAAGTGAACACATTTGTTCTAAATTGTACCGTTCACAGTCAGAATGTATGTATCTTCATCTCGTTTCATTGCTGTGCCTAGACACAGTAATCTCTTACAACATTACGTGCTGCATGAAGCTTATCTCTTTAAAGACAATGCTTTTTCTTGTTTTAGCATGAAACTGCTTCTGACTGAAAGACCTTCAAAGACCCTCTTTGTTTCTTAAAATGCATGTGTCTCATTTAGGTTCTTAGATTTCTCTCTCCCCCTTTCCCTCTACCTCTCCCTATCCCTCTCCACCTCCCTCTCCACCTCCCTATCCCCCTCCACCTCCCTCTCCACCTCCCTCTCTCCCTCTCCACCTCTCTCTCCACCTCCCCCTCCACCTCCCTCTCTCATTCCATCTCCCTCTCTCCACCTCTCTCTCCCTCTCCACCTCTCTCTCCACCTCCCTCTCCACCTCCCTCTCCACCTCCACCTCCCTCTCCCTCTCCGTCTCTAAATCAAAACGATTGCAAATATGCCAGGACCCATCTTTACCACATAGCTGATCTGTAATCATAAATAATAGTGCTACATTTTTTTGGGGGGGGAAGGCAATTACTTTGAACAGTCAGAGTCAGTTTCTCATGGGGATTACATGCATTTGTTTTCATTTTCATGAGGCTTTACTATGGCCTACTGGTTTAGCACCCCTTGGGTGAAAGTCTGTTTAATGTGGAGTCTCTCCGTCCCTTCTAATACATAAAGCTTATCTCTGTGGCTTCACTTTCAACTGTCTCTCTCACATATGAACTTGACATTTTGTGAGCTGTCTCCTCTATTCCAAAGTAGACGCAAGATAGTGAGATAAAATTGAATCAAAATTGTGTCAAAGCAGTTCCTCTGCGGAAGACAGGGGGGCTAAAACATTATACGATATGTGCAGATTCCGTCCGTCAGTTTCCTGTTTCTAACATAAAGAAGAGCTAAACGTTTTGGGTTATGGATATAAACGGTTTACCTCGCTCTCAGCATCCCAACCGTATTTCGGTAATAAGTGGATCTTTTCCTCTGGATTTCATCGTAAAGCAAATATTTTGAGAACATTATAGAACTTAGCTTATAGCTAAAAACAAACTACATTTTATTGGTGTTCATTCTGGACAATGAAACCAGCTGTGTGAGTCTAGTGACCGTTTACAGGACAACTTGTAGACAATAGCACTGTATAACATGTCATAAAAGATAGTCATGTTTCAGGTGAAATGCATGTGAAATGACCAGAATTCAGGCTATGATTGCATATAAAGGTAAAATAAAAATAAATAAAAATGTCCCCACACTGATGAATAACAAAGCAATGAGTAGCATGCTCCAGGATGTCCTGGAACATATGACTGAAACTCACTAATTATCTGTGTTTTCATTATCTCCCTGTCTCTTCAGAGTGTGAGTGAGTTTGGCCTGGACATCATCGAGACCCCAGAGGGAGACAGATGGCCTCAGCTGATCGTCCAGCAGAGCCTGGACCGCGAGCAGAAGGACACCTTCGTCATGAAGATCAAGGTGGAGGACGGAGGAACGCCACCCAAGTCCAGCACGGCCATCCTGCAGGTTACCATCTCCGACGTCAACGACAATCGACCGGTCTTCAAGGACAGTGAGGTGGAGGTGAACATCCCCGAGAACGCCCCCATAGGAACCTCTGTCACCCAACTCCACGCCACAGACGCTGACCTCGGCTCCAATGCCCAGATCCACTTCTCCTTCTCTAATCAGATTTCCTCATCCACCAAGAGGCATTTTTCCATCGACAGCACCACCGGGCTGATCACTGTCAAGCAGCCCTTAGACCGGGAGGCCACTCCAGTCCACAAACTCATTGTCCTTGCCAGCGATGGCAGCTCCACCCCCTCCAGAGCTGCTGTTATCGTCAACGTAACGGACATTAATGACAATGTTCCGTCCATAGACACTCGGTACATAATGAACCTTGTAAATGGAACTGTTCTACTGTCAGAGAACGCACCTCTCAACACAAAAATAGCCCTAATTACAGTGACGGACAAGGACTCTGATCTGAACGGAAAAGTGACTTGTTATACTGACCACGATGTTCCTTTCAGGTTAAAGCCCGTCTTTAATGACCAGTTCCTGCTGGAGACTGCGGCCCCCCTAGATTACGAAACAACCAGGGAATATGCAATTAAGATTGTAGCGTCGGATTCTGGGAAGCCTCCTTTGAACACTTCAGCGATGGTTTTAATTAAAATTAAGGATGAGAATGACAACGCTCCCATCTTCCCTCAGCCTGAGATTCAGCTGTCCATACCAGAAAACAATGATCCATCCACGCAGCTCATAAAGATCAGTGCCATGGATGCAGACAGCGGACATAATGCAGAGATTATTTATTCTCTTGGCCCTGACGCTCCTGATGGGTTTAACATAGATCGACGATCAGGTATCCTCTCCGTTGGAAAACGCCTGGACAGAGAGAAGCAGGAGAAGTATTCGTTCACTGTCATGGCGAGGGACAATGGGTCTACTTCCCTGCAGAGCAATGTCACAGTGAGGTTAATAGTGCAGGACCTCAACGACAACAGCCCAGCTTTCACCCATCCTGAGTATAACTTCTACGTGCCTGAGAACCTGCCTCTGTACGGGACCGTGGGTCTGATCACCGTCACAGATTCTGACGCAGGTGACAACTCTGTCATAACACTGTCCATCCTGAACGGGAAAGACAATTTCATTATTGATCCCCAGACCGGTGTGATCAAACCCAACATCACGTTTGATAGAGAGCTGCAAAGCTCATACACTTTTATGGTGAAGGCTATAGACGGAGGGCAACCACCCAGCACTTCATACGCCAAGGTCACCATAAACGTTGTGGATGTCAATGACAATCGACCCGTTTTTGTTATCCCCTCATCCAACTACTCTTACGATCTGGTCCAGTCTACCACCAGCCCTGGGTCTGTGGTCACCAGAGTGTTTGCTATAGACAATGACACTGGCATGAATGCTGAGCTGCAGTACAGTTTCATTGGGGGATCACCAAGAGGGCTGTTTGCCATAGACAAAACAACTGGTAATATAACTCTGCAGGAGAAGATAGTCTCAGCCGATCAGGGTTTACACAGGCTAGTGGTGAAAGTCAAAGACCTGGGCCAGCCAGAGTCCTTACACGCAATCGCCCTCATTCACCTGTTCATTAACGAGACTGTATCCAACGCTACGTTCATTCAAGAGCAGCTACGTAAGAGCTTGGAGACTCCATTGGACCGTAACGTGGGAGACAGTGAGGTCACACCCCAAGCCAACGGATACGTGATTGTTGTCATCGCAATTATAGCTGGGACTATGACAGTCATCTTAGTCATCTTCGTGACGGCCTTGGTGCGCTGCCGTCAGACGCCCAGGCACAAAGTGGTGCAGAAGGGCAAGCAGAGCGGCGAGTGGGTGTCGCCCAACCAGGAGAACCGTCAAATCAAAAAGAAAAAGAAGAAAAAGAAGAGATCCCCTAAGAGCCTCCTCTTGAACTTTGTCAGCATAGAAGAATCCAAGCCTGATGATCCCAGCCAGGAGCACATTAATGGAACCCTGGACCTGCCTGTGGAGCTAGATGAGCAGACCATGGGGAAATACAACTGGGCCACTACGCCGACCACCTTCAAACCTGACAGCCCAGACTTAGCCAAGCATTACAAGTCTGCCTCCCCCCAGCCAACCTTCCAAATCAAACCAGAGACCCCGATGGCGCCCAATAAACACCACGTGATTCAGGAGCTCCCGCTAGACAACACGTTTGTGGTGGGCTGTGACTCGCACTCCAAGTGCTCCTCCACCAGCTCAGACCCGTACTCGGTCTCAGAGTGCAGCTGTCAGGGGGGATTCAAGACTCCTGGGCAAATCCACACCAGACAGGTAATTCATAACTTATTTTCTAAAGCTACCTATTGTTCCCACTCCCACTCCCTGTATCACTGTCCCTTTGTTGATAAGATGGAGCGTGATGGGTGGCAGCGGGAGGGAGCCGGGAGAATGAACCACACAAAAAGTCACATGTGCATTAATGTCATCAGCATTGAATATTGAGGAAGAATACCTCAGAGAGGAAGGAGAGAAATGAAGTTTGGCCAAGAAACCTCATTCAAATTAAATCTATCTTTACTTCTTGAAAAATACAGATTATACCTCCCTGTGCTATCTTGTATTATATGTTTGGAAAAAACCCTTTAACCTTATTTGGGTTAATGTTCCACTTTAAAGTATAATGGAGGCAGTGGAATGGTGGGAACTAGTCTTAAATGAGAATCTTAAGTGAGAAAGGCTGGTGGCAGAGTAATAGCATGCTTAAGAATCAGGTCGGCCACGCTACTAATTGAACTCTGCCCAGGTGTATTTGCTGAGGACCAACGGATTAAAGCAGCGCTAAGCTTTTTTGATTGACACACCTGGAAAAAAAAAACTAGCATGTCTGACAGACAGAGGAAAACCAAACATAGAGTGTTTGATTTGGGTTCAATCAGCTGTTCACTTTCCCCTGAAATAGTAGGAAACGTATCCCCCAAGAGTTTCCACTACAGAATAATAAGACCTCATTAAATAATCCCAGATTTCCGTTGCGTGCTGGAGATATTAAGTGGTGTCTTGACTATGGAGGCTCTGAAGGCTTTGTCAGCATGAGGAGTAGAGCAAAGCAAAAAAAACTTTTGAATGCTAGTGTCTGGTCTGAGGCTTATGATTCCCTAAGAGATATGCCAAATGCGAAGTGCCCTAATAAATAAATGCAGGCCAGGGAGCTGAGGAGAGGTGGTCTTGCTGAGGGCAGAAAATACGGCAGAGCAGAGCAGGGCAGAGCAGAGCGGGGCAGAGCAGGGCAGAGCAGAGCAGGGCAGAGCAGAGGAGAGCAGGGCAGAACAGGGCAGAGCAGAGCAGGGCAGAGCAGAGCAGGGCAGAGCAGAGGAGAGTGGGGCAGAGCAGAGCGGGGCAGAGCAGATCGGGGCAGAGCAGAGCAGAGCGGGGCAGAGCAGAGCGGGGCAGAGCAGAGCAGAGCGGGGCAGAGCAGGGCAGAGCAGAGCGGGGCAGAGCAGAGCGGGGCAGAGCAGGGCAGAGCAGAGCGGGGCAGAGCAGAGCAGAGCGGGGCAGAGAAGAGCAGAGCGGGGCAGAGCAGAGCGGGGCAGAGCAGAGCGGGGCAGAGCAGGGCAGAGCAGAGCGGGGCAGAGCAGAGCGGGGCAGAGCAGGGCAGAGCAGAGCGGGGCAGAGCAGAGCAGAGTGGGGCAGAGCAGAGCGGAGTAGAGCAGGGCAGAGCAGAGCAGAGCAGAGCAGAGCAGAGCAGGGCAGGGCAGGGCAGGGAAGGGCAGGGCAGAGCAGAGCAGAGCGGGGCAGAGCAGAGCTGGGCAGAGCAGAGCGGGGCAGAGCAGAGTGGGGCAGAGCAGAGTGGGGCAGAGCAGAGCTGGGCAGAGCAGAGTGGGGCAGAGCAGGGCAGGGCAGAGCAGACCGAGGCAAGGCAGAGCGGGGCAGAGCAAAGCGGGGCAGAGCAGAGCGGGGCAGAGCAGAGCGGGGCAGAGCAGAGCGGGGCAGAGCAGAGCAGGGCGGAGCTCTATGGAATGGAGACAGTATGGTGGGTAAATAAGATCAAGGTAAAGATGGAGGCTTGGGACCAATAGAAAGAGGTTATAGCTAGAATTGGTCTTGGGACCAATAGAAAGAGAAGGTAGATAGACGAAGGCTTAGGACCAATCGGAGGAGGGGGTAGCTAGATAGAGTCAGTAAAAGATGGTTGCTGAGCCCATTTAACCAATTCATTAGAATCTTTAATGACTTAGCTTGCCGGGATCCCTTTTTTAAAGCAGGTGGTTGGTGTTGTAATATAGGTTAGGGTTCGTCATTGGTAGTTGTTATGGTGTGGTAGAGAGACAGTATTAATATAGGTCAGGGTTCGTCATTGGTAGTTGTTATGGTGTGGTAGAGAGACAGTATTAATATAGGTCAGGGTTCGTCATTGGTAGTTGTTATGGTGTGGTAGAGAGACAGTATTAATATACATTCATTAATTTATTCATTCATTAATTCGGTATTAATGGTCATAGCATGGGATTCATTCATACAGTACGATACATTTGATTATAAATGCGGGGATTAGTTTGTAGTTTATTTTATTTTATTTTTTGGTCTTTTGTTTTTCATGATTTTTGTTCACATCTAAAATAACACATCCTGCAGTTTTATCATGCATCTTTTATGATTTTATTTGTTGCAGGGTAACATTCTTGAATTTTGTACTTGTCAATCTTCACAGAATTGTACTGATTTTTTGGGGGGGAGGGGGGTTTGCCTTGTTGCCCTCATTGTGGCCTCTTGAAGCTTTTCCATCCTTTTGAAATCTGTTGTAGCATAGTTCTTACAGATTACTGTCTATCATTTTCAATCCCTTGTAGCATAGTTCTTACAAATGAGTTGTGTACATGGTAATTTAAAGAGACACCCACACAAAGCAGATATTCTTTTCCCTCTCACCAATCTTTTATTTAAAACCCATTTAGAAGCAACACTGCCAATGGTACATTATCCGTAAGCCTACTTGCAGAGCCAGCACAGGAACACATACTTCACTTGTTGTTCGTAATGCTCCCTGTCAAGTTGTCAGAATGGCTTTGCACTCATACTGGTTATGTCCTGCACTAAAAGACCCCCTGAAATACGCACAAATATTTATCCAATGTTTTGGTAAAAATTCTGATAAATTCTGATTTAAAAATATGTAAAATTTTTTTTTTGGGGGGGGGGGGGCAGTATTAATGGTCTATTTCATATATTCCTGATGTTGTTCATCAGTGAGAAATACTTCTCCTTTAAGCTAATCTGAATGAATTCATGATTAAATCACCATTCTCCTCCGTCCTTGTAATGTGCCGAATCAGCGGTTCAATCATTATATTTTATCTAGTGTAGGGCTTGCTAATCTGGGTTTGCTAATCTGAAAAAGGCTTTGCGAGTTGAATTGAATCATTATCTGTTTCTTATGGGGTAATTGTTGGTCAGGAATTTCGAGTTTAATCACTTTTTTGTTTCTTATGTAATTATTGGTCATAATATTTGGTCAGATTCTTTCAAACACATACTTTTGGTCTAAAGTGGGACAACGTTGTTCAAACTGAAAGACCAACACCACCTTAGAGATGTCAATGACGATGGTATATCTATTATCTCCGTTGTAATCTCCTGTCACCTTAGAGATGTCAATGACGATGGTATATCTATTATCTCCGTTGTAATCTCCTGTCACCTTAGAGATGTCAATGACGATGGTATATCTATTATCTCCGTTGTAATCTCCTGTCACCTTAGAGATGTCAATGACGATGGTATATCTATTATCTCCGTTGTAATCTCCTGTCACCTTAGAGATGTCAATGACGATGGTATATCTATTATCTCCGTTGTAATCTCCTGTCACCTTAGAGATGTCAATGACGATGGTATATCTATTATCTCCGTTGTAATCTCCTGTCACCTTAGAGATGTCAATGACGATGGTATATCTATTATCTCCGTTGTAGACTCCTGTCACCTTAGAGATGTCAATGACGATGGTATATCTATTATCTCCGTTGTAGACTCCTGTCACCTGGAGCGTTTGAAAAGTAGGGCCTCCCTGTTGGCATTAGATATGACAGTTAAGTGTGCTTATTCGAAGCCTACACGTGAAGTAAATCAGGGTTTGGTGAGAATCTAGAGCTCAAAAGGCTAATTAAAAGCATTAAAGGGTTAATCACTCATAATACAATATGATTAAAATCTCTGTAATTAGGTTTCGGGAGAGGATAATAGATAAAAGAGGAAAGAAGTCAACGTCCTTTAGGATTGTTAATATTATATCAGGTATACCTGTGTTGTTATGTGTTAATAACATTTAGACTACGTTACCCAGCAAGCTATGCGGGGGGATGGGGGGGGGGGCAGGTGGTTGAAGAATGCCTTGCATGGCTAAATAAGGAGTTTTTTAGCTGATGTATATGTTCATTAAAAGTAGTTTAACCTACGCCCCGGTTTGTCATTATACAAGGAACAAACATAACAATACCTAAATATCATTGGCAGTTACTAGGTCTTTAATATTATTGGACCTCTGACAGCCAATGACTGACAATACTGGCTACAACTTCCTAGTTTTGACTTGTCTGTAAACTCTCGCTCCAATAGATTCCTCTTTTAACATTGATACAGTTCAGATACATTCTCTAATGCTCCCCAGAATATTAACATTCATGTTTTTCTTTATCTCATGAAATGAAAATGTTTTATCGAGTGTTGAATTCACAACTGTGATCCGTTCAAGTCAGCCTGGCCTTAACAAAAGCAGCATATGGCAAGTGGACACCGCTCAATCTCCCCGAGCATAAACCTGTAATACAAAAAGTCCAAAATAATGGATAAAGCAGATTGTGATGTTTTTATTTGTTCATGAAAGTGAAAGACAGTGATTTTACGTGCCTCTTCCATTGACCTTTTACCTAAAGCTGCTAGAGGATAAAGGATATAACAGCACACATTGAATCCTAATAGGAGACACAGGAGACTTACAGATGAAGGTCAGATGAATGTTTAAGGGGACTTACAGATGTAGGCGCTAAAGAGGGAAGCTAGTCAAAAAAATACTTCAGAGACTACATATTTATGGCACCATATGGTATCTTAATATCCTAAGAGCTTTGTTTGGTAGGATCCAATGCTGCTCAGTGCACCACAGCCTCTTTTCCTCTCTCCCTAGCTTCCCTTCTCTCTTCTTATTCCCTCCCTCATATCTTCCTTTCTTTTCTTTTATCTCTGTCTATCTCCCTGTTCCCAGCCGGTAGTTTTAGAGGTCAATCCCCCTCCCGGTGACGTGAGGGAAACCTCTGTCTCCATCTGTGCTTTAGTTGTGGCAGATCAAGTGAGCAACCTCCCTGGCTGGCTGAGTGATCTCAGACACGGGTATGAATATGCAACAGCAAAGAGGCCAATATGCTCTTTTGTTTGTCCCATATTCCACAGGGCCATAGTGCATACCAGGTCAGTTGTTGATGTCAGACCAAACCCTCCTGTGGTTTGTGTGTTTTCTTAGCTAGCGGCGCCATTAACATATTCATACTTAACATACTGTACATAGATATTACCATTTGACATGATCTCAGAACATGAACATTTGAAAGGATGGCAGATGTGATTATGTTGTTGTTGTAATTTACAATATATTACCTAAAACAATCACTCTAGCTAAGTGTTATAGCTAACCCTTACAGAAAAACCACATGATATAGCACATGTAGAAAAATCACATGATTTGACATGTAGAAAAATCACGTGATTTGACATGTAGAAAAATCACGTGATTTGACATGTAGAAAAATCACGTGATTTGACATGTAGAAAAATCACGTGATTTGACATGTAGAAAAATCACGTGTTTTGACATGTAGAAAAATCACGTGATTTGACATGTAGAAAAATCACATGATTCGACATGTAGAAATATCACATGATTTGACATGTAGAAAAATCACATGATTTGACATGTTTTTTGTTTGTTGGGAATGTGTCGTTTTATGTTTACACATGTTTCTGTACATGTTGTCGCGTAGAGATTAACTTGAAAACTTATTTTGGGAACTTATTTTTGGAACTTATTTTTGGAACTTATTTTTGGAACTTTTTGAAATTTCCCAAACTTCTAACCAAGCTGCTGTAATGACTTGTGATGCCAGTAGACAGTAGATGGGGGATGGGCGGGATGGGACGGGGGACGGGGGGAGGTCTGTTGTATCACCTCTTACCAGCTGATTTAGGCGTTTGCTTCTATAATCAGTATGCATACTGTAGGTAGGCCTAATGTAAGCAGCAGCTCAAGGTCAGATTCAACATGATGATATCAGATATCGACAGATGTGTCTGTTATAGTTTTGGCACAGACCTCGTGAATGTCAAGACCTGTACCTATCAGAAGGTACCTACTGAAGAGTGCCAGAGTAAGGACTACAGTACGAGACAAAATGCCGTTTTCAGGGTTAAAACGAAGTGTTGCAGTAGGGTGGTGGATGTAATTATACATTTGGAGTTAAATCTATTGGAGAGAATTGCATGCTCTGATGATCACAGTAAAATGCACAAGTTTATGCTCTCATGTAGTATTCTTCAAGGACTTCATCTGGCGAGGAAATCATACCTGATTGTCAGCTGTACCTTGAAGAATGCTTTTTTGAATACAAATTATCTAGAGATTTTTGTATTCACTGTTTCCGAGTGTAATAGAGTTTAACAGCTACTACAGATTAGATTTCTAAGAGCTGGATTATATTGTAACTTCAATCTCCCTATATCTGTCTTGTCTCTCTATATTACAGGAGACGGCACTGAAACCACCACTCTATGGCACACTCTGTGGCTCAGGTACAAGTCGCTGCCACAGGATAAAAATCAATCTCTAGCTGCCAGTACCTAGAGAGAGAAAGAGAGAGGGAGAGAGAGAGAGAGAGGGAGGAAGGCACAGACGAAGAGGTGAATCTCATACTATACAGTCTCTACAGTCTACAAAAACACCAACCAACAAAAAAGGAATATGTTAATTTCGTTGATTTAATTTTTTGTTTGCCGATAAAGAAAAAAAGTAGAATTTGAATAATTTTCACAGAAATTAAGACACATTGTTGCCTGCCTGAAACTTGACAAAAACTCTCCGTGTGAATCCTGTAGGAGGTTTGAAATACATTATAGAAAGCCACCATTTACAGTATCTCTTATTATATCTATCTCCTAGACGATGACTCACGATATAACCCACCCCCATGTAAACAAAACATACAGTACAAATACAATGAATATCTCTTCTGTACTTTATTCTGTTACGTTTCTGTTTATATGTATTTATTTATATTTATCACAGAATTGACTATGTTTATATTTATTGATTATGTTTGACTAAAGTTTACATACCTGGTGTCTGTTTTTATGTTGTTGTTTTTTTCCTTCATTTTTGGGCTTGCTTATGGATATACTGACTGGCTATGTGTAATGCTGCAAGCTAGACCTACTGCTAATGGGCCTACTGCTAATGGGCCTAGTGCTAATGGGCCTACTGCTAATGGGCCTACTGCTAATGGGTCTACTGCTAATCGGCCTACTGCTAATGGGTCTACTGCTAATGGGCCTACTACTAATGGGCCTACTGCTAATTGGCCTACTGCTAATGGGTCTACTACTAATGGGCCTACTGCTAATGGGCCTACTGCTAATGGGCCTACTGCTAATGGGCCTACTACTAATGGGCCTACTACTAATGGGCATACTGCTATTGGGCCTACTACTAATGGGCCTACTACTAATGGGCCTACTGCTATAATGGGCCTACTACTAATGGGTCTACTGTGGATGGGTCTACTGCTAATGGGTCTACTGCTAATGGGTCTACTACTAATGGGTCTGCTGTGGATGGGTCTACTGTGGATGGGTCTACTGCTAATGGGCCTACTGCTAATGGGTCTACTACTAATGGATCTACTACTAATGGGTCTACTACTAATTGGTCTACTGTGGATGGGTCTACTGCTAATGGGTCTACTGCTAATGGGTCTACTGCTAATGGGTCTACTGCTAATGGGTCTACTGCGGATGGGTCTACTGCTAATGGGTCTACTGCTAATGGGTCTACTGCTAATGGGTCTACTGCGGATGGGTCTACGTATACGAATGTTCTTCCCATGTCACCATGTACCTTTATGTCAATGATCGCCTCGTATCGTCCCATACACTTACAGTGCCACAGTTAGTGTTAGTGGTGAAGTGTGTGGCTGGTGTTAATATACATGGCCCACTGGACTGGAACACCACAGCTGGTGTTAGTAGTGAAAAGTGTGGCTGGTGTTAATATACATGGCCCACTGGACTGGAACACCACATTGTGGTGATTTACCAGGACTAGGAGGACTGTGTCTACTGATTGCCTCCGTAGGACAGTAGGGAATTGTACCTCATAATAGAGAGGATGAGTTTAATACTTTGAGCTAAGCCACAATCACAAGGGACCCGAAAGGCTCTGTTCATAATCAAAAGCTGTTCTATGTAGGACTAAACAGATGAGCGCCATGGTTTAACCTGAGTGTACTAGAGTCAGATAGACCGATTCACAGTAGAGCACCATGGTTTAACCTGAGTGTACTAGAGTCAGATAGACCGATTCACAGTAGAGCACCATGGTTTAACCTGAGTGTACTAGTGTCAGATAGACCGATTCACAGTAGAGCGCCATGGTTTAACCTGAGTGTACTAGAGTCAGATAGACCGATTCACAGTAGAGCACCATGGTTTAACCTGAGTGTACTAGAGTCAGATAGACAGATCACAGTAGAGCGCCATGGTTTAACCTGAGTGTACTAGAGTCAGATAGACAGATCACAGTAGAGCACTATGGTTTAACCTGAGTGTACTAGTGTCAGATAGACCGATTCACAGTAGAGCGCCATGGTTTAACCTGAGTGTACTAGAGTCAGATAGACAGATCACAGTAGAGCACTATGGTTTAACCTGAGTATACTAGAGTCAGATAGACCGATTCACAGTAGAGCACTATGGTTTAACCTGAGTATACTAGAGTCAGATAGACCGATTCACAGTAGAGCGCCATGGTTTAACCTGAGTGTACTAGAGTCAGATAGACAGATCACAGTAGAGCACTATGGTTTAACCTGAGTGTACTAGTGTCAGATAGACCGATTCACAGTAGAGCACTATGGTTTAACCTGAGTGTACTAGTGTCAGATAGACCGATTCACAGTAGAGCACTATGGTTTAACCTGAGTGTACTAGAGTCAGATAGACCGATTCACAGTAGAGCGCCATGGTTTAACCTGAGTGTACTAGAGTCAGATAGACCGATTCACAGTAGAGCGCCATGGTTTAACCTGAGTGTACTAGAGTCAGATAGACCGATTCACAGTAGAGCACTATGGTTTAACCTGAGTATACTAGAGTCAGATAGACCGATTCACAGTAGAGCACTATGGTTTAACCTGAGTATACTAGAGTCAGATAGACCGATTCACAGTAGAGCGCCATGGTTTAACCTGAGTGTACTAGAGTCAGATAGACAGATCCCACAAGTCAGAGCCGATTTAACTTGTGAGATATAATATTACATATTTAAAATGATGGTTTAAAGTGGTAAAACTCAGGCAGTTCGTTGACACCACTTGGTTGGTTTAAAGCAACAACAACAAAAAGGAAAAACTTGATTTTGTGCACTTATTTATATCAATGCATTATTTGTTCGAGTGAAATTAAGAGAGATAAACATTGAACACCTGAAATGAGTAGTAGTCGTACAAGCAACACTCAGCAGGTTTCAATTTATTAACGTAAATAAGGTGAAGACAGAAGAATCTTTACAATCCACTTTCAATATTTACACGCCTTTTGGTTTCTGGTTTGGTATCCACACAAATATATGCCTCTACTGCATTGTGTAAACACTTGGAGTCACTCATCGTGGTTATGTCCTGATCTTAATTACTATCTTCAATACTACACTAATAAACAGCTTGGTGGGTTAGCACTGTTGTTAATAGTCATGATGTTTAATGGTTGTCTTATGAAAGAGACTGCTTTGGTAGACGAGGCTCTATGTACAGTATGTGTGGCACATATACGATACCTTCCTAATGATCCCCATCGTTTCTGGAGAAGGTACCGGATGTAATTATGGTATCAAAATGTATTACTACTGAGTAGAACCGCAGTGTGAACTATACAGAGAATCTTAGCACTGTAATCATCATTTGATTTAACAGATCTTTGGGAGAAAAGAGAAAAAACATATACATGATAAATAAGAAGACAGTTTTTTTCATCTTCTGTAAAGGGAGACAGATGACTACGGAACAGCAACCTCACTTTTATTCAATGTGAAGTACAATATGCTCCTTACATACTCTGTAATTACCTTTGATTTGCCAATTATGTGGAGAAAAGAAACTGTATATAAATGTTCTGTTTATGTATGTGTGAGCTTCTGGAATTTATTAAAGTCATTTTGCATTGTATTGCACATTTCCCATGACTCTTCTTATTAATCAGGACATTGGACCTTCTCATTGCATTATATTAAACTGCCTGTCCTTCATTCATTATATTATACTGTCTGTCGTTCATTCATTATATTATACTGTCTGTCCTTCCTTCATTATATTAAACTGTCTGTCTGTCCTTCCTTCATTATATTATACTGTCTGTCTGTCCTTCCTTCATTATATTATACTGTCTGTCTGTCCTTCCTTCATTATATTATACTGTCTGTCGTTCATTCTTTATATTATACTGTCTGTCTGTCCTTCCTTCATTATATTATACTGTCTGTCTGTCCTTCCTTCTTTATATTATACTGTCTGTCTGTCTGTCTGTCTGTCTGTCTCTGTCCTTCCTTCTTTATATTATACTGTCTGTCGTTCATTCATTATATTATACTGTCTGTCTGTCCTTCCTTCATTATATTATACTGTCTGTCTGTCCTTCCTTCATTATATTAAACTGTCTGTCTGTCCTTCCTTCATTATATTAAACTGCCTGTCCTTCATTCATTATATTATACTGTCTGTCTGTCTCTGTCCTTCATTCATTATATTATACTGTCTGTCGTTCATTCATTATATTATACTGTCTGTCTGTCCTTCATTATATTATACTGTCTGTCTGTCCTTCCTTCATTATATTAAACTGTCTGTCTGTCCTTCCTTCATTATATTAAACTGCCTGTCCTTCATTCATTATATTATACTGTCTGTCGTTCATTCATTATATTATACTGTCTGTCTGTCCTTCCTTCATTATATTAAACTGTCTGTCTGTCCTTCCTTCATTATATTATACTGTCTGTCTGTCCTTCCTTCATTATATTAAACTGTCTGTCTGTCCTTCCTTCATTATATTATACTGTCTGTCGTTCATTCTTTATATTATACTGTCTGTCTGTCCTTCCTTCATTATATTATACTGTCTGTCTGTCCTTCCTTTATATTATACCGTCTGTCTGTCTGTCCTTCCTTCTTTATATTATACTGTCTGTCTGTCTGTCTGTCTGTCTGTCTGTCTGTCTGTCTGTCTGTCTGTCTGTCTGTCTGTCTGTCTGTCCTTCTTTATATTATACTGTCTGTCTGTCTGTCCTTCCTTCATTATATTATACTGTCTGTCTGTCCTTCCTTCATTATATTATACCGTCTGTCTGTCCTTCCTTCATTATATTATACTGTCTGTCTGTCCTTCCTTCATTATATTATACTGTCTATTCAGCTTCCCTGCATTTCCTCTACTTATAACAGAAGCCCATTAAGACTAAAAATTACCTCAAAATTATCTATTTGGTGATTTGTAATTTTTTTGTAAGATTGTCATTCTACATTGTACTGTCTAGGTCAACGACGGGCCATGCCCTTCACAAATGCTGTGTTGCTGGATTGGTTAGTTGGACAAACAATAATAATTGGCTCATCAGTTCAGCCTGACGGAAAGAATTGCAAAAAATATGAAGCGTTGTTGTTTTTCTTGTAACTGCACAACTCGACAACAGAGAAGAAATGATGAAACCGTTTAGATATCCATCTTTCATCAGGAACAGTTTTAAATAGACGTTAGGATGGAAATATTCTACAAACAGGACTTTTGAAGTGCATATCTACAGTATAACTATGTAAGAATATTCAAATATATATATACTGTATATATAAGGAATCCCATGTTGTCTGTTATAGTTTGCCATAACATCATACTGTTAGAATCCAATTAAATTGCAAGGCATGAACACAACCAGAGCTCTTAACAATGAACACAATCAGAGCTCTTAACAATGAACACAATCAGAGCTCTTAACAATAAACACAACCAGAGCTCTTAACTATACCTCATTGTCTGTTTTTAAAGGAATGAACCCAACCAGAGTTCTAAATTATTCCTCGTTGTAGGTATTTGAAGGTACGAACACAATCAGACTTCTTAAACATGAACCCAACCAGAGATCTAAACTATGAACCCAACCAGAGATCTAAACTATGAACCCAACCAGAGATCTAAACTATGAACCCAACCAGAGATCTAAACGATGAACCCAACCAGAGATCTAAACGATGAACCCAACCAGAGATCTAAACGATGAACCCAACCAGAGATCTAAACTATGAACCAAACAAGAGATCTAAACGATGAACACAATCAGACGTCTTAACAATGAACACAACTAGAGATCTAAACGATGAACCCAACCAGAGATCTTAACTATGAACCCAAACAGAGAGCTTAACTATGAACCCAACCAGAGCTCTTAACTATACCTCATTGTCTGTATTTAAAGGCATGAACCCAACCAGAGTTCTAAATTATACCTCATTGTAGGTATTTGAAGGTATGAACACAATCAGACTTCTTAACTATGAACCCAACCAGAGATCTTAACTATGAACCCAACCAGAGATCTAAACGATGAACCCAACCAGAGATCTTAACTATGAACCCAACCAGAGATCTTAACTATGAACCCAACCAGAGATCTTAACTATGAACCCAACCAGAGATCTTAACCATGAATCCAACCAGAGAGCTTAACTATGAACCAAACCAGAGATCTAAACTATGAACCCAACCAGAGAGCTTAACTATGAAGCCAACCATAGATCTTAACTATGAACCCAACCAGAGATCTAAACGATGAACCCAACCAGAGATCTAAACGATGAACCCAACCAGAGATCTAAACGATGAACCCAACCAGAGATCTTAACTATGAACCTAACCAGAGAGCTTTACTATGAACCCAACCAGAGATCTTAACTATGAATCCAACCAGAGAGCTTAACTATGAACCCAACCAGAGATCTAAACTATGAACCCAACCAGAGATCTAAACTATGAACCCAACCAGAGATCTAAACGATGAACCCAACCAGAGATCTAAACGATGAACCCAACCAGAGATCTAAACGATGAACCCAACCAGAGATCTAAACGATGAACCCAACCAGAGATCTTAACTATGAACCTAACCAGAGAGCTTAACTATGAACCCAACCAGCGATCTAAACAATGAACCCAACCAGAGATCTAAACGATGAACCCAACCAGAGATCTAAACGATGAACCCAACCAGAGATCTAAACGATGAACCCAACCAGAGATCTTAACTATGAACCTAACCAGAGAGCTTAACTATGAACCCAACCAGAGATCTAAACGATGAACCCAACCAGAGATCTAAACGATGAACCCAACCAGAGATCTAAACGATGAACCCAACCAGAGATCTAAACGATGAACCCAACCAGAGATCTTAACTATGAACCTAACCAGAGAGCTTAACTATGAACCCAACCAGAGATCTTAACTATGAATCCAACCAGAGAGCTTAACTATGAACCCAACCAGAGATCTAAACTATGAACCCAACCAGAGATCTAAACTATGAACCCAACCAGAGATCTAAACTATGAACCCAACCAGAGATCTAAACGATGAACCCAACCAGAGATCTAAACGATGAACCCAACCAGAGATCTAAACGATGAACCCAACCAGAGATCTAAACGATGAACCCAACCAGAGATCTAAACGATGAACCCAACCAGAGATCTTAACTATGAACCTAACCAGAGAGCTTAACTATGAACCCAACCAGAGATCTAAACGATGAACCCAACCAGAGATCTAAACGATGAACCCAACCAGAGATCTAAACGATGAACCCAACCAGAGATCTAAACGATGAACCCAACCAGAGATCTTAACTATGAACCTAACCAGAGAGCTTAACTATGAACCCAACCAGAGATCTTAACTATGAATCCAACCAGAGAGCTTAACTATGAACCCAACCAGAGATCTAAACTATGAACCCAACCAGAGATCTTAACTATGAACCTAACCAGAGAGCTTAACTATGAACCCAACCAGAGATCTATGAATCCAACCAGAGAGCTTAACTATGAACTCAACCAGAGATCTTAACTATGAATCCAACCAGAGAGCTTAACTATGAACCCAACCAGAGATCTTAACTATGAATCCAACCAGAGAGCTTAACTATGAACCCAACCAGAGATCTAAACTATGAACCCAACCAGAGAGCTTAACTATGAACCCAACCAGAGATCTTAACTATGAACCCAACCAGAGATCTAAACGATGAACCCAACCAGAGATCTTAACGATGAACCCAACCAGAGATCTAAACTATGAACCCAACCAGAGATCTAAACTTTGAACCTAACCAGAGATCTAAACTATGAACCCAACCAGAGATCTTAACTATGAACCCAACCAGAGATCTAAACGATGAACCCAACCAGAGATCTTAACTATGAACCCAACCAGAGATCTTAACTATGAACCCAACCAGAGATCTTAACTATGAACCCAACCAGAGATCTTAACTATGAATCCAACCAGAGAGCTTAACTATGAACCCAACCAGAGATCTAAACTATGAACCCAACCAGAGATCTTAACTATGAACCTAACCAGAGAGCTTAACTATGAACCCAACCAGAGATCTATGAATCCAACCAGAGAGCTTAACTATGAACCCAACCAGAGATCTTAACTATGAATCCAACCAGAGAGCTTAACTATGAACCCAACCAGAGATCTAAACTATGAACCCAACCAGAGAGCTTAACTATGAACCCAACCAGAGATCTTAACTATGAACCCAACCAGAGATCTAAACGATGAACCCAACCAGAGATCTTAACGATGAACCCAACCAGAGATCTAAACTATGAACCCAACCAGAGATCTAAACTTTGAACCTAACCAGAGATCTAAACTATGAACCCAACCAGAGATCTTAACTATGAACCCAACCAGAGATCTAAACTATGAACCCAACCAGAGATCTTAACTATGAACCCAACCAGAGATCTTAACTATGAACCCAACCAGAGATCTTAACTATGAACCCAACCAGAGATCTTAACTATGAACCCAACCAGAGAGCTTAACTATGCCTCGTGGTAGGTTTTAAATCTAACAGTGCACTTGAAAGGCTAAAGAAACACATGAAACACAGAAGCAAAATAAACTATTTAATTGCTTATCAAAGTTACTTCATATTTCAAAAACTGTGAAGCTAATCAATTCCCTTGAGGGAAGTACGTCCTTGGTGAAAAGAGGATCACTACAGTAGACTATGCACATCCTCACAGAGAGAGGGTATGCAAATGTCAAACTACTATAAATAGCTTAATGTAAACCTGGAAAATCACTGGCTAAATGCTAGCTTCTCAATGAGAACTAACACAACTGGTGCAAACCTACACTACCGTTCAAAAGTTTGGGGTCACTTAGAAATGGAATTGTTTTTGAAAGAAAAACAAAAAAAATTGACCATTAAAAATAAAATAAAATTGATCAGAAATACAGTGTAGACATTGTTAATGTTGTAAATGACTATTGTAGCTGGAAACAGCTTATTTTTAATGAAATATCTACATAGGTGTAGGCCCATTATCAGCAACCATCACTCCTGTGTTCCAATGGCACATTGTGTTAGCTAATCCAAGTGTATCATTTTAAAGGCTAATCGATATTAGAAAACCCTTTTGGAATTATGTTCGTACAGCTGAAAACTGTTGTTCTGATTAATAAGCAATAAAACTGGCCTTCTTTAGACTAGGTGAGTATCTCAAGCATTAACATTTGTGGGTTCAATTACAGGCTCAAAATGGCCAGAAACAAAGACTTTCTTCTGAAACTCGTCAGTCTATTCTTGTTCTGAGAAATGAAGGCTAATCCATGCGAGAAATTGCCAAGAAACTGAAGATCTCATCCCATGCTATGTACTACAGTACTCCCTTCACAGAACAGCGCAAACTGTCTCTAACCAGACAAGATAGAGGAGTAGGAGGCCCCGGTGCACAACTGAGCAAGAGGACAAGTACATTAGAGTGTCTAGTTTGAGAAACAGACGCCTCACAAGTCCTAAACTGGCAGCTTCATTAAATAGTACCCGCAAAACACCAGTCTCAACGTCAACAGTGAAGAGGTGACTCCAGGATGCTGGCCTTCTAGGCAGAGCGTCTGTGTTCTTTTGCCCATCTTAATCTTTTATTTTTATTGGCCAGTCTGAGATATGGCTTTTTCTTTGCATCTCTGCCTAGAAGTCCAGCATCCCAGACTCGCCTCTTCACTGTTGATGTTGAGACTGGTGTTTTGCGGGTACTATTTAATGAAGCTGCCAGCTTAGGACGTGTGAGGCGTCTGTTTCTCAAACTAGACACTCTAATCTACTTCTCGTCTTGCTCAGTTGTGCACCGGGGCCTCCCACTCCTCTTTCTATTCTGGTTAGTGCCAGTTTGTGCTGTTCTGTGAAGGGAGTAGTACACAGTGTTGTACGAGATCTTCAGTTTCTTGGCAATTTCTCACATGGAATAGCCTTCATTTCTCAGAACAAGTATAGACTGACGCGTTTTAGAAGAAAGTCCTATGTTTCTGGCCATTTGAGCCTGTAATCGAACCCACAAAAGCTGATGCTCTAGATTCTCAACTAGTCTAAAGAAGGCCAGTTTTATTGCTTCTTTAATCAGGACAAAAGTTTTCAGCTGTCCTAACTTAATTGAAAAAGGGTTTTCAAATTACCAATTAGCCTTTTAAAATGATACACTTGGATTAGCTAACACAAGGTGCCATTGGAACACAGGACTGATGATTGCTGATAATGGGCCTATGTAGATATTCCATAAAAAATCAGCTGTTTCCAGCTACAATAGTCATTTACAACATGAACAATGTCTACACTGTATTTCTGATCAATTTGAAGTTATTTTAATGGGCAAAAAAAATGTGCTTTTCTTTAATAAACGAGGACATTTCTACGTGACCCCAAACTTTGAATGGTTGTGTAACATTGCATGGTAATTCCTTGGCTTTCTTATGTTTCGTGGCGTTAGTATTTAATAATGAAATGTTCAGTTTTGTCTTGACAGGGGATAAAAGGGTTTCTGTTACGCTAACATATGGGATTGTTTTAAGATGGTCATACCATGGATTATTTAGCTATTTGATTTAGAATTGTAGGACCCCTTAAGGTATATAAAACAAACATACATACAGTGCATTCAGAAGGTATTCAGACCCCTTCATTTTTCAACATTCTTACATTACAGCATTATTCTAAATACGATTGAATTATATATTTTTTCTGTTATTTTTTCTCTACATACAATACCCCATTATGACAAAGCAAAAACAGCTTTTTAGAAATGTTTGCAAATGTATTACAAATAAAAAACAAAAAAATACCTTATTTACATAAATATTCAGAACCTTTGCTATAAGACTTAACATTGAGTCCACCTGTGGCAAATTCAATTGATTGGATATGATTTGGAAAGGCACACACCTGTCTATATAAGGTCCCACAGTTGACAGTGCATGTTAGAGCAAAAACTAATCCATGAGGTCAGAGGAATTCTCTGTAGAGCTCCGAGACAGGATGCCCCCATTGCCAGAGTCTCCTCACCGTGGAAGTTTTTTGACTTGGCTGGTTGGTAGGATTAAGAACAGGAACATCCCCCAAGTAATCCAGGAACATCCTACTAACTCCATTCTCCAGGGAAGGGGGAGATCCCTTCAGGGAGGGAACCCTGCAGAGTGCCAGCCAATCGGCTATGGAGAGCCAGCGGCAACACTTCCACCAGATCCACCACTGGGGTAGTGAGAAAGAAAAAGTAGATGGGTGTGGATTCCCCAAAGTAGGTCCCCAGTAGCTTGTGTAACTTTCTACTTGTTTGCTAAGAGTAACTACCTCTTGCCCCTGTAGTCCTCTGCAAGCAAACAATTGTAAAGTTATCTAGAAAAGTTATTCCAACAGAGCTACAGTAATATTTTAACAAGGTATTGCCAGTAGCCTACTGAATCTTTTACACCCGCGGTCCAATGACCTGAAATAACTGGCCGCTTTTTGAATCCTTTCAGTTCTTTAAAATTAAATTTTTAGCTGTTCCCGAATGTCGTTTGACCCCACATGGACTACGACAGCGTCAGCTTCGGCATCTGTCGTAGAACGGTAGGAAGCAGCCTTGTAATGTCCCGTAATCTGACCATAATTCTTTCCCCTGGATAACTTTTTTTAAATTTAACCTAGTTGGCAAGTCAGTTAAGAACAAATTCTTATTTACAACGACAGCCTACCAGGGAACAGTGGGTTAACTGCCTTGTTCAGGAGCAGAATTGCAGATTTTTACCTTGTCAGCTCTGGGATTTTATCCAGCAACCTTTTGGTTAATGGACCAATGCTCTAACCACTAGGCTACTTGCCGCCCTAAGCAAAAACTAAAGCAGGAAGTATCACTCGCTCAATACGGAAATGGTCAGGTGATGCAGATGCTAAGCCATAGGACTGTTTTGCTAGCACAGACTGGAATATGTTCTGGGTTTCACCCGATGGCATTGAGGAGTATACTACCTCATACACCGGCTTCATCAGTAAGTGCATTGGTGACAACTGTGTGATCACACTCTCCGTAGCCAATGTGAGTAAGACCTTTAATAAACAGGTCAACATTCACCAATTACCAGGACGTGTACTCAGAGCATGCGCGAACCAACAGTGACACATTTGACATTTTCAACCTCTCCCTGACCAAGTATGTTATACCAACATGTTTAAAGCAGACCACCATAGTCCCTGTGCCCAAGAACACCAAGGTAACCTGCCTAAATCACTACCGTCTGTAGCCATGAAGTGCTTTGAAAGGCTAGTCATGGCTCACATCAACAACATCATCCACTTCCAATTCCCAATTGGCCCCAACAGATCCACAAATTATACCATCTCTATTGCAGATCCTCTAAACGTTTTATAGCTTCACCATTGACAGCATCCTGACCAGTTGCATCACCGCTTGGTATGGCAACTACTCGGCCTCTGACCGTAAGGCACTACAGAGGGTAATGTGTACGGCCCAGTACATCACTGGGGCCAAGCCTCCTGCCATCCAAGACCTATGTACTAGGCAGTGTCAGAGGAAGGCCCAAACCATTGTCAAAGACTGCAGCCACCCAAGTCATAGACTGTTCTCTCTGCTACTGCACGGCTAGCGGTACTGGAGCGCCAAGTCTAATACCAAATGGCTCCTTAACAATTTCTACCCCCAAGCCATAAGACTGCTGAACAATGAATCCAATGGCCTGTACCCCCGCACATCGACTCAGTACCGGTACCCCCTGTATATAGCCTCGTTATTGTTATTTTATTGTGTAACTTATTTCTACTTTAGTTTATTTAGTAAAAAATATATATTTTAAATTTAATTGTTGTTTTTTAAGTGCACTTGTTGTATTCAACGTGTGTGAAGTTTTGATTTGATTTGATTATCAGTCACATAAATCAGTATTACGTTAGTGAGATGCTGCTATAAATAGCCAAAACCAATATTTATTTACACTAACATTGACCCATATAATCTTCTATGAGATTGTGTTGTCTGTCAGCGGTCCATCTGGCTAGGGATAGTTTGCAGTCCAGCCCTGGCTCAGCTTCAAGTTTTCTTCGATTTTAAAGAGTTTTCAACCCAATTACACTTGTAGATAATTATCTTTGTTTTCTTGAATTTCTCATTTTTCTCAGCTTTTCATCAACACATAGTTAGTTGGATGTAGTGAATGTAAATCTCTTTCTGTTTTTTTTTTTTGTTCTGCTCATAAAGCTTTCATTGTTCTAAGGGTGTCAGGAGCATAGAGAAAATTAGCAGAGTGGTAACTGTGATCTTGAGAATGATGTGCTCAGGCTATATAGCTGCATCACTAATGACGGTCTGTAGTGGGCTATTTATGCATGTGGCTGTCTAATGGAGCCGGAAACAGGAGGAAGCTCTCTCTCTCTCTCTCTCTCTCTCTCTCTCTCGTTCTCTCTCTCTCTCTCTCTCTCTCTCTCTCTCTCTCTCTCTCTCTCTCTCTCTCTCTGTCTCTCTCTGTCTCTGTCTCTCTCTGTCTCTCTCTCTTTCTCTCTCTTTCGCTCTCTTTCGCTCTCTTTCGCTCTCTCTCTCTTTCGCTCTCTCTCTCTCCACTCAAGGCACTCCACACAATTGCTACGAAATCTCTGCCAAACTGAATAATTCAATCATCCCCATTGCTTCAGCCGTCTTACCTTTTGTGTGTGTACAACAATCAAATCAGTGGTGAAGACAGAGAGGAGTGTGTTTCCTCTCGCTCCCTCTCTGAGACGTGGAGTGTTTTCTACAACCGAGATTGTTGTTTTCATTAAAAACAATTCTGTCGATTAAATGAGGTGTTTCCATGGTTAGGAATCAGAGCAGCATTGATTTCTGTTACAACAGTTTGTTCCATGTTTGATCATTATCTAAAGCAGACATATAGGGCACTGCAGGGTATGTTGGGTGTGTATAATGATTACTCTTATGAGATGGTTCTTTTGGTGTGTGGGAAGGATTGTAGGAAGTCTTGGTTTATTCATTTACCAGTGATGTTATTATCTCGAAGAGAACTACATAGAAATTATTTTTGAAACAACGATTTATTTATGTTATTGTGTTCTTGTTACACATGTGTATCTTGTGCCATTTTGGGGAATGCCTTAATATCTGTAAGCCTAGAACGCAGTGCACTGTAACCTCATCCGAGGTGCTGTAAGGTTTAATCTAATTTGTCAGTCCTAGATTGCTTTTTCTCAATGTTTGTCATTTCAGGTTGTCATACGGATAAACAAGATTTACCAGATTTTCCTTTGAATACAGGAAACCATGTTCTACGTAAACGCATTTAACATGATTCATCTTCAACAGGGAATTGTTTCAGACATACATGTTTATAGGAAAAAGAGGAACACGACATTTTATTTAGAGAGCTTTTTTTATGGACAATGTTTTTTTTGTGCTTTGTGCCACATGTTAACTGCCAGGTGGCTGGTACTGTAGCCCACAATAATCTGAATCCAAAGGAATGTCAGAGCAAAAGAGCTGCTCAGGGTTGTTTACGTTGAAACTCTTGCTTCATTTTATCCTCTTTGAAGTGGTGTACACTGGGAAATCTGTCAGCAATCTATCATGCAGACAGTGTCCTGAAGTCTCTAACAGTGCTGCCAGCTTTTGAAGAAAGCTTGGAGTTTGATTTGCTATGTGAATTCTGTTTCCTCCCTCCTAGCACAACCCCTAGAGGGAAGGAAAACTGTATCGTTTTAAAACACATTTCCTGCAATTCTACATATTTTGACATGGCTTAGGCATATAACCTGCGTGGAATTTTGTTTTAATTAAAAAACACAGGTCAGGTGTTTTCAGTATGCTTTGAACATTAAATGAACACTCAATATTGGGTGACTTTGATACTTTGAGATTTGTGGGGGGGATGACATTTTAAGTAAGCTAATATTTTTTTCTACATATGTTTTTTTCAGCAGTTTGACACTTTAATCAGACAGTAATTAAATACTGTAGGGAGGCATGCTAATGCTAGAAACAGTTGGAAGGTAGGAATCAGGGATTGATCCCGGTTCTCAGGTGGAAAGTCAGAAGCAGGGATTGGTCCCGGTTCTCAGGTGGAAAGATGTATGGGACATGTTCCAGGGAGTGTTACCACTATACCAAGACACTGCACAGGAAATATTCATGTTTTAAGCCAGTTGGTAACCCGATCATAGTCTCCTTGTCCATAGACTGATTTCAAGGTAAGGACATAAAACATTTAGTATTTTGTAATTTGGGTGAACTCTCTTTAAAATAGGGCTGGAAGAAAATCCTGCTCTCTCTCTCGTTTCCCAACGTCTGGCTGTTCTCTCTAGGAGGGTTGGCCACCCCTGAGCTATGTTTCCCAACGTCTGGCTGTTCTCTCTAGGAGGGTTGGCCACCCCTGAGCTGTGTTTCCCAACGTCTGGCTGTTCTCTCTAGGAGGGTTGGCCACCCCTGAGCTGTGTTTCCCAATGTCTGGCTGTTCTCTCTAGGAGGGTTGGCCACCCCTGAGCTATGTTTCCCAACGTCTGGCTGTTCTCTCTAGGAGGGTTGGCCACCCCTGAGCTATGTTTCCCAACGTCTGGCTGTTCTCTCTAGGAGGGTTGGCCACCCCTGAGCTATGTTTCCCAACGTCTGGCTGTTCTCTCTAGGAGGGTTGGCCACCCCTGAGCTATGTTTCCCAACGTCTGGCTGTTCTCTCTAGGAGGGTTGGCCACCCCTGAGCTATGTTTCCCAACGTCTGGCTGTTCTCTCTAGGAGGGTTGGCCACCCCTGAGCTATGCTTCCCAACGTCTGGCTGTTCTCTCTAGGAGGGTTGGCCACCCCTGAGCTATGTTTCCCAACGTCTGGCTGTTCTCTCTAGGAGGGTTGGCCACCCCTGAGCTGTGTTTCCCAACGTCTGGCTGTTCTCTCTAGGAGGGTTGGCCACCCCTGAGCTGTGTTTCCCAACGTCTGGCTGTTCTCTCTAGGAGGGTTGGCCACCCCTGAGCTATGTTTCCCAACGTCTGGCTGTTCTCTCTAGGAGGGTTGGCCACCCCTGAGCTATGTTTCCCAACGTCTGGCTGTTCTCTCTAGGAGGTTTGGCCACCCCTGAGCTATGTTTCCCAATGTCTGGCTGTTCTCTCTAGGAGGGTTGGCCACCCCTGAGCTATGTTTCCCAACGTCTGGCTGTTCTCTCTAGGAGGGTTGGCCACCCCTGAGCTATGTTTCCCAACGTCTGGCTGTTCTCTCTACGAGGGTTGGCCACCCCTGAGCTGTGTTTCCCAACGTCTGGCTGTTCTCTCTAGGAGGGTTGGCCACCCCTGAGCTGTGTTTCCCAACGTCTGGCTGTTCTCTCTAGGAGGGTTGGCCACCCCTGAGCTATGTTTCCCAACGTCTGGCTGTTCTCTCTAGGAGGTTTGGCCACCCCTGAGCTATGTTTCCCAATGTCTGGCTGTTCTCTCTAGGAGGGTTGGCCACCCCTGAGCTATGTTTCCCAACGTCTGGCTGTTCTCTCTAGGAGGGTTGGCCACCCCTGAGCTATGTTTCCCAACGTCTGGCTGTTCTCTCTACGAGGGTTGGCCACCCCTGAGCTGTGTTTCCCAACGTCTGGCTGTTCTCTCTAGGAGGGTTGGCCACCCCTGAGCTGTGTTTCCCAACGTCTGGCTGTTCTCTCTAGGAGGGTTGGCCACCCCTGAGCTATGTTTCCCAACTTCTAGCTGTTCTCTCTAGGAGGGTTGGCCACCCCTGAGCTGTGTTTCCCAACGTCTGGCTGTTCTCTCTAGGAGGGTTGGCCACCCCTGAACTATGTTTCCCAACGTCTGGCTGTTCTCTCTAGGAGGGTTGGCCACCACTGAGCTATGTTTCCCAACGTCTGGCTGTTCTCTCTAGGAGGGTTGGCCACCCCTGAGCTATGTTTCCCAACGTCTGGCTGTTCTCTCTAGGAGGGTTGGCCACCCCTGAGCTATGTTTCCCAACGTCTGGCTGTTCTCTCTAGGAGGGTTGGCCACCCCTGAGCTATGTTTCCCAACGTCTGGCTGTTCTCTCTAGGAGGGTTGGCCACCCCTGAGCTATGTTTTCCAACGTCTGGCTGTTCTCTCTAGGAGGGTTGGCCACCCCTGAGCTATGTTTCCCAACATCTGGCTGTTCTCTCTAGGAGGGTTGGCCACCCCTGAGCTATGTTTTCCAACGTCTGGCTGTTCTCTCTAGAAGGGTTGGCCACCCCTGAGCTGTGTTTCCCAACGTCCGGCTGTTCTTGTTCTAGCAATTCATTTCTCAACCTTCAAGAAAATCTAATGAATATCAATATTCAGGTGGTTAATGCCTACTAGTTGAAGATCATTGACCTCGTCTTCCTCTACACAAACAACACATGACACATTTATGAGTTGCCTAGCATGTGCACTATTACTAAAATGTACTAAAAAAATAACATTTGATTCCTGAAGAATTTCTTAGCCAATGCTTATTTTTCGGACTTAATTTAAAACTGTTAATTAATGAAAGAATGCAACACCTCCACATAATGCATTTTCAAAGACACAAGAAGGCATGTCAGATTTCAAATATATGATTACACTGGCAAAATTGGGAATAAGTGGAATAATAAAATCAGTGAGGGGAATAACAACAACCTTGGTGTGTTGTTGCTGATACCGGCTTTAGAACGTGCTGTCAAAAGGCAGCAATACGGACTGGAGAAAAATCCACCTAATTTTGTTGACAACATAGTACATAAAACAGAGCTACCGTGCTACTCTTTTTACAGTTTAATAAACTCCGCGGAGAACCTTCTCGCTTTCCATTCAGCTCCACTCAAATCTTGAGGGGCGTTTCATTAAAACACGCATCCAATCCCCTTGATCCCTTACATAACTAGACCAATCATAACACTTCAATGTGCAGTGGTTCACAGGGCTGTGGCAAGACAGGAGAATGATAGAGTTTTTGAGAGCCTGAGAACAGGGTCGAATGCATGTGTCTCACAGCCAATACGTGAGAGTTGGCAGCTCTGCTCAAAACAGGGAAAAAACCAGAAGAAACCCACACACTGCTCTTGCAAGTATCACTGCTCTTTCTTAAGCTTTTACGTAGCGGCCTCTAGGCCTTCGTCTTCTTTTACCACAAAGTCCTCTCCTCATTGGTTAATACTCTGTGACGGTTGGGTGGTCGACACAACATGGACACATGTTAGATATATCTCTGGACTGCAATGTCTTGTCTTTGCTCGAATGCTTGGGGTCCCAACACCATGTGTGGACAAGGCTTTTAAAGATGACTCTAATGTGTTGGAACAGAGGCTGTCCTCATATGGACACGTTAGTGCGTGCTGATGATAAGACTCATTAACTCATTACTGTAATAGTTACCTTTGATTTCACCATCTATATAAAAGACGCCAGTTCCTTAACTAACCAGCCGCTCTACAATATAATTTACTGCGGCACCACACTCACTCAAGGACAGAGGAAACAATGGGCCAGCTGGATTCACGGAATGGAAGGCTTTACATGTCTTTAGATGCTAGTAAGCAGAAGGGAGACAGGCTGAAGGGCAGCGACTTTAAGACACAGAGCTGAGAACCTTGTCTGTGGTCGCCCCTAATCCTGGTAATCCCCTACAGCAAGTCTTGATTTACTTTTGTAAAAGAGATTGGGAGACGATAAGAGGCAAGTCTCCTTCTTAGAATATCTGATAATCTGGTTAGGACAGAGGACTCAGAGGTATTTAGTCCATCCTTAACATTTGTTAAAGCAGATGGTGGTTAGGAGGGGCCAGGCCAGCTGGCGAAACCCCTTCCTATTCCTCCTCCTTCTCCTCCACCTCTACTCCTCCTCCTTCTCCTTCTCCCCCTTTGCCTCTTCCTCCTCTTCACAACTTCCTCCTCCATCTCTTCCTCCTCCTCCTCCTACTCACCTCTTCCACCCCCTCTTCCTCGTCCTCCTCCTTCTCCTCCTTCTCCTCCTCCTCCTCCCCCTTCACCTCTTCCTCCTCACAACTTCCTCCTCCATCTCTTCCTCCTCCTCCTCACATCTTCCACCCCCTCTTCCTCATCCTCCTCCTCACCTCTTCCACCCCTTCTTCCTCGTCCTCCTCCTTCTCCTTCTCCTTCTCCTTCTCCTCCTCCTCCTCCTCCTCCTCCCCCTTCGCCTCTTCCTCCTCCTCACAACTACCTCCTCCATCTCTTCCTCCACCTCCTCGACCTCACCTCTTCCACCCCCTCTTCCTCGTCCTCGTCCTCCTCGTCCTCCTCCTCTTCCTCCTCCTCGTCCTCCTTCTTCTCCTCCTCTTCCTCCTCCTCCCTCATCTATCTACTGTGGTGGAGTAGGAAAAAATGGATAATAATCAGTGTCGTTTATTTTGCTGCTTGACTCCTTAAGTACTTTCGGCCAGATTAGAGGCTTTTCCAGAGGATAATCGGGAGGCTGCAGACAGCCTTTTTTTCACCCTGAAAGTATCTCTATACACGTGCAAAGAAGGTGATTTAGAGTGGATGCCGGCTCTTAGTTCCTGATTAGTCCAATTCCAAACCCTACTAAAATTAGCTGGCCAGTGTGCTAATCATCGCGTCTCAGACACCCTCTGTTGCATGGCGGAGCGGACTGGACATCCCAGCCCCTATAGTGAGAACAGGACCCAGGACTGGAAATTCCAGCCCCTGCAGTGAGAACAGGACCCAGGACTGGACATTCCAGCCACTATATTGAGAACAGGACCCAGGACTGGACATTCCAGCCCCTGCAGTGAGAACAGGACCCAGGACTGGACATTCCAGCCCCTGCAGTGAGAACAGATCCCAGGAGTGACATCTCAGTTTGGGAATTTAAACCCTCCCTCCCCTTGGTCAATGTGTTGACCACTCTACGGATTAACTGTGCTTCAGTCAGATGTCCCAAATGGCACCCTATTCCCCTTTAAGCACACTACTTTTGACCAGGGCCCATAGGACACGAACACTGGGTTTCCTTTCAGGAAGTTGTAACACTTCAGGACTGCTAAAGTCAGTGGACACTTTTGTTCCTGTTCGAAGAACCGACCGTTTATTTTAACCCATGCCATAAGTGTGTTACTCCCCCAGCTACCTTACCTTATTACAATATAAAGCATTAGCCTAAATCACAATGGGTGTCAAAACAGCTACGTGATTTAACCATGAATGATCATCTCGAGTGTTGTGATAAACGTGTTTCATGCCAGACAAAATATACTGTACAGTACAGTCTGCTGCTTCTGGGGAATCTGATAATTCAATATCTGTGATTGGATGAAGCACCTAAGCACGTCTAGCTATAATATAAACCATGAAGACTTCATAAGGTCACCTCACTTAACCTTATGCTTCTGGCAATCTTCTCAGTCAGTCCTGGATGCCTTCAACAAAGGCATTTGCTTAATTAGATCAGTGCATTGACTAATTAGAGCCAAGAGAAGTGGGATGACTGAGGCATTCTTTACATCTATACACACAGTCATGTTGCTTGCTCCTTTGATGTTTCTCCCCTTGTCTTTGTATGCAGGTGTGTACTATAATTGGATATTATGGTTTTCTAATTTGATTTTAAGTTGAAAAACAAAATGAAAAGAAAGCAGCTCTTTCTTATAACTCTTTATAGAATTATTAAAATTATAGTTTTGATGTGTGTAGGTTCAACATACGAGTGTTGTAAAAGTACTGAAGTAAAAATACTTTAAAGTACTACTTTTGTAGAGTACTACTAAGTTGTTTGCTTTACTATTTCTATTTTTTGGGGGGAAAATGTTTACGTTTCCCTGACACCCAAAGGTACATTTTGCTTAGCAGGACAGGAAAATGGTCCAGTTCATGGACTTATGGGCGGCAGGGTAGCCTAGTGGTTAGAGTGTTGGACTAGTAACCGGAAGGTTGCAAGTTCAAATCCCCGAGTACAAATCTGTTGTTCTGCCCCTGAACAAGGCAGTTAACCCACTGTTCCTAGGCCGTCATTGAAAATAAGAATGTGTTCTTAACTGACTTGCCTAGTTAAATAAATTATCCGAAGAACATCCCTACTGCCTCTGGTCTTTGTTTGTAAATGTGCGTCAGAATGTGTCCATGGCTATCTGTAAATTGAAAATAAACAAGAAAATGGTGCCATCTGGTTTGCTTAATGTAAATTTAAAATGATTTATACTTTAACTTTTTTTAAGCTGCAGTAGAGGGTGGTATATTTTATACTGCTTGTGCAGTATATTTTAAAAATTACATTTACTTTTAATGCTGTATATTTAAAACCAACTTTTACTCAAGTAGTATTTTACTGGGTGACTTTCACTTTTACTTGAGTCATTTTCATTGAAGCCCCCTAGAATCGATTGACACACCGGCGCATCAAGTTACAACCTAAAACCATGCGTTTAAACTAGAGATATTTTTGCGTTCTTCTCAGTCTCATTCCACAACATCCGCCAGTGTCGCACTTCCGCATCTGCGGTGAAAGGTGACAGAGCCAGAGCGGTGTCTGTCAGACCAGGAGACGTCCCGACGTCTTCTCAAGTAAAACGTCTGTAGCGTCTGAACTCTATGGAAAGGGGAGACTATCACGAATATAAATATGTCCTGAGATTTTTTTTTTTTACATCTCCTAGATTTACGACAGACACTTAAAAACCTTATATCGTATGATAATTTATTTAACTGTCCTTTTTTGCCATTTATGAATGTGTTATTCATTGTGTTTCTATGGGCTATAGTAGTAAAGGCCATAATCAATATATATATTTTTACATTTTTAAATTATGTATTTTTTTTTATACCTAAAGGTGTCCTAAAATTCGAAATCAAGTAGCTAAATTATCAATTTTATGACCATCTTAAAACAATCCCCTATGTCAGCTTAAAATTGGGTACTTTTTTCTACCAATGCAAAATACACTGTTCTTGTCAAAGATAATATATTTAAAGATATCTGAGTGGTGATTTGATAGCAGAATCAGAAGAATTGTAAAGCAGTAACTTACACCTGTCATGTTACAGGTTCTACATGAAACGTTTTGGATAGATACTGAAGTACCGTCCCGTAGCCTTGAAAAATGACTAAATATCTATCAAACAACACATACTATATACTGATGGATTTTAAGGTTTTTATGAAGTAGAGCATTGAACAGCTTTGTCTTTGGCTGGTTGTAAAGTCCTGTCACGTTTCTGAGTTGTACGTGGACATTGGTTGCAAACACTTCAAACTGTCTGCAAGGATCAATGTGTTTACAGAGTCATTAGCGGTGGATAATGGCGATAGATCTCAAACCAGCTGAAGAACCAGCTCAAACCAGTTCTTCTCTCTAGATACCACCCTCTACTGCAGTAAGATTAGGATGTTACAGTTCTCTCTAGATACCACCCTCTACTGCAGTAAGACCAGAATGTTACAGTTCTCTCTAGATACCACCCTCTACTGCAGTAAGATTAGGATGTTACAGTTCTCTCTAGATACCACCCTCTACTGCAGTAAGATTAGGATGTTACAGTTCTCTCTAGATACCACCCTCTACTGCAGTAAGACCAGAATGTTACAGTTCTTCTCTCTAGAGACCACCCTCTACTGCAGTAAGACCAGAATGTTACAGTTCTCTCTAAATACCACCCTCTACTGCAGTAAGACCATAATTTTACAGTTCTCTCTAGATACCACCCTCTACTGCAGTAAGACCAGAATGTTACAGTTCTTCTCTCTAGATACCACCCTGTACTGCAGTAAGACCAGAATGGTACAGTTCTTCTCTCTAGATACCACCCTCTACTGCAGTAAGACCAGAATGGTACAGTTCTTCTCTCTAGATACCACCCTGTACTGCAGTAAGACCAGAATGGTACAGTTCTCTCTAGATACCACCCTGTACTGCAGTAAGACCAGAATGGTACAGTTCTCTCTAGATACCACCCTCTACTGCAGTAAGACCAGAATGTTACAGTTCTTCTCTCTAGTTACCACCCTGTACTGCAGTAAGACCAGAATGTTACAGTTATCTCTAGATACCACCCTCTACTGCAGTAAGACCAGAATGTTACAGTTCTTCTCTCTAGATACCACCCTCTACTGCAGTAAGACCAGAATGTTACAGTTCTTCTCTCTAGATACCACCCTCTACTGCAGTAAGACCAGAATGTTACAGTTCTTCTCTCTAGATACCACCCTCTACTGCAGTAAGACCAGAATGTTACAGTTCTTCTCTCTAGATACCACCCTCTACTGCAGTAAGACCAGAATGTTACAGTTCTTCTCTCTAGATACCACCCTCTACTGCAGTAAGACCAGAATGTTACAGTTCTTCTCTCTAGATACCACCCTGTACTGCAGTAAGACCAGAATGGTACAGTTCTCTCTAGATACCACCCTCTACTGCAGTAAGACCAGAATGGTACAGTTCTCTCTAGATACCACCCTCTACTGCAGTAAGACCAGAATGGTACAGTTCTCTCTAGATACCACCCTCTACTGCACTAAGACCAGAATGTTACAGTTCTTCTCTCTAGATACCACCCTCTACTGCAGTAAGACCAGAATGGTACAGTTCTTCTCTCTAGATACCACCCTCTACTGCAGTAAGACCAGAATGGTACAGTTCTTCTCTCTAGATACCACCCTCTACTGCAGTAAGACCAGAATGGTACAGTTCTTCTCTCTAGATACCACCCTCTACTGCAGTAAGACCAGAATGGTACAGTTCTTCTCTCTAGATACCACCCTCTACTGCAGTAAGACCAGCAGAGAGAAAGACGTAAGGCAGCAGTGAGACAGACATAGTCAGAAATATTGTCAAGAGTAGTTTTAAATAATACATGTGATATTCATTGGCTATCAAAAATAATGTAAGTGTGTTCTGTCTTCAAAAAAGAGTGAGCAGGCTTGTTCTTGATCTCAGGGCTTCAACATCACTTTATATCCTTATGACTTGTGTCTACCGGTAGTAGTAACTTGCCAAATGGTCGTTCCGAGTCAGTTAAAGACAATTTGTCTTTTAATTTAAATTTTACCGGCCTAATGTTTATTTTTTTATACACCTTTTGTTCCATGATTTATGATACAGTTGAACACCTTCAAGACGAGCAACGGTTTCCTTTCAAAAACCCGTTTATTTTTAAGAGCTCCCTTTCCAATAACTAAATTAGAGGCCAATTTGGTATAATTACAATGTGAAGACACTGCAAATGGAAACTGAATTCTGCCTTTCTACTCATCACTGTAGAGCAAAGCAAGATATTCTATATTCCAAGTGAAATTAGACATCAACAAAACAGAAATTAGATGGAATCAGGGTTAGTTTATCTCATTCTGTTTTGTTCTTCTGTTTAGAGTAAATGTTGTGATGTAACTCTATGGAAACAAGGGGGGGGGGGGGGGGGATTGGTGATGGTAGTGAGCCTGCATGTGTGTGATGTGGGGGGGTGGGGGGGTGAGGGGGGGGGGGGGGGCGGGTGTAGGTCACATAGAAATTCTCAGCATAGATTACCACTTCACACATCCAAGATCTTTGTGTGCACATGTGGTGGGTCAGCCTGAGGAAATGGACAACACTTCAGTGAATTGCGAGCAGAATTGCGAGCAGAGACCTTATTGTATTGTCTGGGTGACTGAGATAATGACTTTGCTCTACTTTGTCTTCGAGGCAGTGACCTGAACTAAGGGCCCGCGAGTGAAAACGGGAGCCTGGATGAACCTGGATGTGATTAAGGTCACCGAGAGTCACTACATTTGTTTGCCCTGTGTTTCACATCGACCACTGTCTGGGAATCTTTTGCATTTCTAGGTTTTTCTAGGAATGCCAACACTGGTCATTCATTAATAACGTGTATGGGGTGTGACAGATGATGAAATACATTCTAGCAAGAACATTTTCAGATTTCTTTGTGAAAATACACACAGTTCTCAAGGGAGAAGCCAAACAACACATTATATATCTCATTGTGTGTATGTGATGTTCACAATACAATAATCACTGTAGGACATGTCTCTCTCTCTCTCTCTTTTTTTCTCTCTCTCTCTCTCTCTCTCTCTCTCTATATATTTCTCTCTCTCTCTTTTCTTTCTCTCTCTCTCGCTCTCTTTTTCTCTCTCTCACTCTCTTTTTTTCTCTCTCTCTCTCTCTCTCTCTCTCTCTCTCTCTCTCTCTCTCTCTCTCTCTCTCTTTCTCTCTCTCAACACTGACTTTGAATTAGGGAAAGTGGTTATGTGCTGTTGTTGACCACCTCAGCTATACATTATAATCAATGACTAGAGCACACAGTGCTCCTCCTCATGTGTCTCGTGTGTCTAATATCACTACGTACCCTCCCTTTGAATGCTGACTACACACAGGGCAGCATACGGAGGTCACAAATCACTGGATGTGGGCCAGAACACAGGGGGTACATCCCAAATGACACCCTATCTTTTACATAGTGGGGTCCTGGTCAAAAGTAATGCACTCTATAGGGAATAGGGTACCATTTCTGGTTAAAGTAGTGCACTCTATAGGGAATAGGGGGCCATTTCTGTTTAAAGTAGTGCACTCTATAGGGAATAGGGTACAATTTCTGGTTAAAGTAGTGCACTCTATAGGGAATAGGGGGCCATTTATGATTAAAGTTGTGCACTCTATAGGGAATAGGGGGCCATTTATGATTAAAGTTGTGCACTCTATAGGGAATAGGGTGCCATTTCTGGTTAAAGTAGTGCACTCTATAGGGAATAGGGTGCCAGTCCTGGTTAAAAGTAGTGCACTATTTAGGGATTTAGGGTACCATTTGAGTCAGAGGCTGGAAGAAGTGCACAGTAATGCCAAGCCCAACAGTGTCAATGATCAATCAAATAAATAATTTGGTAAATTAGTACCCTCCCACTGAACAGATCTACAATACAAAAACCAGGTATCTGTGTATTCTGGTGGAGGTAAAAACATCAAAATCAGTAGAACAACAGTGGATATGAAAGCCAGTTCCAGTCACGGCTACTGGCAACTTCTTTTTAAATTAGACTCACTCTGCTTCTGTGATACATCATTTAGCGGTGTGACTGAAAAATATGAGTTTTTCAATCCAGGTCTCATAGACATGGCACTGAAAGCCTTAATGCTTCAGGGAAACCTGGATAACATGAGATCATGTCGCCTCTAGAGGCCTAGGAAGAAGCACTGAGTGGTTGGCTTCTTCTCCTGTCTCAGTGTTATTATGGATCCCTTAGCATCTCTCACTGCAACGTCTACATGGACATAGAGTAGCATTTAGCAGGGATCTGTTAGCATCTCTCCCTACAACCTCTACATTGAGATAGAGTAGCATGTAGCAGGGATCTGTTAGCATCTCTCACTACAACCTCTACATGGAGATAGAGTAGCATTTAGCAGAGATACGTTAGCATCTCTCACTACAACCTCTACATGGAGATAGAGTAGCATTTAGCAGGGATCCGTTAGCATCTCTCACTACAACCTCTACATGGAGATAGAGTAGCATTTAGCAGAGATCCGTTAGCATCTCTCACTACAACCTCTACATGGACATTTTTATTGTATTTATTTATCTGTTATTTTACCAGGTAAGTTGACTGAGGACACATTCTAATTTGCAGCAACGACCTGGGGAATAGTTACAGGAGAGAGGAGGGGGGTTAATGAGCCAATTGTAAACTGGGGATTATTAGGTGACCGTGATGGTTTGAGGGCCAGATTGTGAATTTAGCCAGGACATCGGGGTTAACTCCCCTACTCTTACGATAAGTGCCATGGGATCTTCAACGACCTCAGAGAGTCAGGACACCTGTTTAAAGTCCCATCCGAAAGACGGCACCCTACACAGGGCAGTGTCCCCAATCACTGCCCTGGGGCATTGAGGTATTTTTTTTAGAGCAGAGGAAAGAGTGCCCTCCAACACCACTTCTAGCAGCATCTGGTCTCCCATCCAGGAACTGACCAGGACCAACACTGCTTAGCTTCAGAAGCAAGCCAGCAGTGGTATGCTGCTGGCATAGAGTAGCAGGGATCCATTAGCATCTCTCACTACCACCGCTACACGGAGATAGATACAGTGCATAGACTGTTCTTCAGCTTGCATGTAATTCAGAGACGGGAGAAGAAGAAAACAACAACTTCAAATTAGCATCAGTTTTTCCGAGAGGGACCATAGGGACCTTGTATTTTTAGATGCGATAAAGGAATTGCCAGAGGTGTCCAGCAGAAATAGTAGCTGTAGTTAACTTCTGGGGCGTTCCGGACTGATCACTGTTACGTTAGTTATCGATATCTGTGCTTAGACGCAAGCTGGTAGAAATTGGAGGATCAATTAAGTGTTAGTTGCATTACATCGCTATGGGATCCACATATTTTGACTGGCAGAGCCATAAAAGATGCATGGTTTTCTGAAGTCCCTCCAATCATCTACATTATGGTTTCCTGGTGGTCTAACCATGGTAGATGTACGGTAATTTAACTCTTCCATGGAGGAAACAGATTTATAACTCTTAATTGCGAATGAATTCTCAGAAATAATAACAAGTAATTTGTAATAAAATGTTTCTTCGGATTAGGTTACAGTCGGCAGGATTTAGTCCCCCTGGCTACACAAGGAAACCAAAGCAGGTTGGCTGGAAACAAAATGTTGCTTCACACCATCAAAGTATCATAGAGCTACAATCTTTTCAATTACCATACAGCTACAACCCTGTTCAATTACCATACAGCTACAACCCTGTTCAATTACCATATAGCTACAACCCTGTTCAATTACCATAGAGCTACAACCCTGTTCAATTACCATACAGCTACAACCCTGTTCAATTACCATACAGCTACAACCCTGTTCAATTAACATACAGCTACAACCCTGTTCAATTACCATAGAGCTACAACCCTGTTCAATTACCATAGAGCTACAACCCTGTTCAATTACCATAGAGCTACAACCCTGTTCAATTACCATAGAGCTACAACCCTGTTCAATTACCATACAGCTACAACCCTGTTCAATTACCATATAGCTACAACCCTGTTCAATTACCATAGAGCTACAACCCTGTTCAATTACCATACAGCTACAACCCTGTTCAATTACCATACAGCTACAACCCTGTTCAATTACCATAGAGCTACAACCCTGTTCAATTACCATACAGCTACAACCCTGTTCAATTACCATACAGCTACAACCCTGTTCAATTACCATACAGCTACAACCCTGTTCAATTACCATACAGCTACAACCCTGTTCAATTACCATACAGCTACAACCCTGTTCAATTACCATACAGCTACAACCCTGTTCAATTACCATACAGCTACAACCCTGTTCAATTACCATACAGCTACAACCCTGTTCAATTACCGTACAGCTACAACCCTGTTCAATTACCATACAGCTACAACCCTGTTCAATTACCATACAGCTACAACCCTGTTCAATTACCGTACAGCTACAACCCTGTTCAATTACCATATAGCTACAACCCTGTTCAATTACCATAGAGCTACAACCCTGTTCAATTACCATACAGCTACAACCCTGTTCAATTACCATACAGCTACAACCCTGTTCAATTACCATACAGCTACAACCCTGTTCAATTACCATACAGCTACAACCCTGTTCAATTACCATACAGCTACAACCCTGTTCAATTACCATACAGCTACAACCCTGTTCAATTACCATACAGCTACAACTCTGTTCAATTACCATACAGCTACAACCCTGTTCAATTACCATACAGCTACAACCCTGTTCAATTACCATACAGCTACAACCCTGTTCAATTACCATAGAGCTACAACCCTGTTCAATTACCATAGAGCTACAACCCTGTTCAATTACCATACAGCTACAACTCTGTTCAAAGTGTGTAAGTTTGATCAGGTATCCATTAGGACTGTGGATGATATTTTTTTTATCATCATGAATTAGATTGAGCAATAAAACCCTGCACTATTATTCCATAGGCTGAAATCTGCACTATGCAGCTGTTGCAAGAGCATGTTTTTCACAGGCTGTCCACTGGTTTCAAAAACAATGGTTGATAGGCAGCTTAAACTTCTTGAATTCAACCATTTCCGGGTTCAAATACACATTTAGATTTCTGAACAGCCATCCACAACTAACCACAATCCGTAAGGCACAAATAGCTAAATGAGAGAGCAGCAGTGTGATTCACATCAATGCTCTATGTAGATATCAATAAGAAGTGACATCCGAATCGCCGTAGACTACACCACTGCTGTCATCCTTGACTCCAAGCGTTTATTCAAATTGGATCATCTTTGGATGCCGACAGCAGTGACCTCCTGCTTATAGAGGTCATTCCAATGCCTTGTGAGGTATGGGTCATGTGTTTCGCCAGGTGCAAACACAACAGGGCATCTTATCTTCTTGGTCATGAGGTGAAATATTCTCTCTTTACTTGCAATAGGGTCCCAATTATATACAATACTGTGACTCATTGCTTAATCATAGGCAGCAACTGAAATGAGCTCTGGATATACACACATACAGTACAGTATGATAGTTATTCTGGATATAGACATGTACAGTATGGTCATTCTTCTCATTAGATTATACCTGCCACCTGTACCATCAGATTAACATAGACACTATTTTAATTGTCCCCCCTCCCCTCTCAATGTAAATATGATGTAGCCTATCACATTCATGATGTAGCCTATCACATTCATGATGTAGCCTATCACATTCATGATGTAGCCTATCACATTCATGATGTAACCTATCACATACATGATGTAGCCTATCACATTCATGATGTAGCCTATCACATTCATGATGTAGCCTATCACATTCATGATGTAGCCTATCACATTCATGATGTAGCCTATCACATTAGTAGAAAAGGAGAGTGTGTGACAAGATCAGGACAATCAATATTATTTTTTAAATATTCCAGATTAGGAGCCTTCAAAACTATCTGTTTCCGACTCCTTAACTTTGAAGAGAAGACTTAAAAGGCAGAACATGTCAAGACACATTCCCTGAAGGAATCCTGCCTCTTATCTGGAGATATCCTGCCTCTTATCTGGAGGAATCCTGCCTCTTCTCTGGGGGAATGCTGCCTCTTATCTGGAGGAATAGTGACACTTCTCTTTAGGAATCCTGCCTCTTCTCTGGAGGAATCCTGCCTCTTATCTGGAGGAATCCTACCTCTTATCTGGAGGAATGCTGCCTCTTATCTGGAGAAATAGTGACTCTTATCTGGAGGAATGCTGCCTCTTATCTGGAGGAATTCTGCCTCTTATCTGGAGGAATGCTGCCTCTTATCTGGAGGAATAGTGACCCTTCTCTGGAGGAATCCTGCCTCTTCTCTGGAGGAATCCTGCCTCTTATCTGGAGGAATCCTACCTCTTATCTGGAGGAATGATGCCTCCTATCTGGAGGAATGGTGCCTCTTTTCTGGAGGAATGCTGCCTCTTATCTGGAGGAATAGTGACTCTTCTCTGGAGGAATAGTGACTCTTCTCTGGAGGAATCCTGCCTCTTATCTGGAGGAATGGTGCCTCTTATCTGGAGGAATGCTGCATCTCATCTGGAGGAATGCTACACTTGGGGAATGTTTCTTCATCTCTCCCTTAAAACGTCAAGTACCAGAGTAATTTTCATGCATGGAGGCAGTGAGAGTTAAAACTAAGGCTGTGCAATGTAACACTGTTCAGAGACTGCTGGTGAGGGAAATAAGTACATTGGGAGGGGAAGGCTCAGGGGGTAGAGGGAGCAGTGCTGGGTGGGCCATGAAACAGTGGTAGGAGGAGGGGTAGGAAGGGCCATGAAACAGAGGGAGGAGGAGGGGTTGGGAGGGCCATGAAACAGAGGGAGGAGGAGGGGTTGGGAGGACCATGAAACAGAGGGAGGAGAAGAGGTTGGGAGGGCCATGAAAGCGAGGAACAAGGAGGGGTTTGGAGGACCATGAAACAGAGGGAGGAGAAGGGGTTGGGAGGACCATGAAACAGAGGGAAGATGAGGGGTAGGGAGGGCCATGAAACAGAGAGAGGATAATTCAATTTGACTTCGACTCTTTGTCACATCATACAACTGGGGGATTGGCTCAGTCTGGTCTCCTACAAAATGAACTAGCATTCATGAACTATTAAAACAATGTGGCCAGTTGAAGGAGGCAAGCAGAGTTATGTTTAATTATCAGTAGCTTAAAACTCTAACTCTACCTTTAAATAAAGAGCAAATTAAATCAACTTGTGTTTGTCACTTGCGCCGAATACAAAAGGTGTAGACCTTACAGTGAAATGCTTACTTTCAAGTCTTTAACCAACACTACAGTTTTAAGAAAAATACCTAAAAAAGTAAGAAATAAAAATAACAAATAATTAAAGAGCAGCAGTAAAATAACAATAGCATGGCTATATACAAGGGTTACCGGTACAGAGTCAATGTGCGGGGGCACCAGTCAGTTTGAGGTAACTGAGGTAATATGTACATGTAGGTAAAGGTATTCAAGTGACTATAAATAGATAATAACAGAGAGTAGCAGCAGTGTAAAAGAGCGGAGGACAATGCAAATTATCTGGTAGCCATTTGAATAGATGTTCAGGAGTCTTATGGCTTGGGGGTAGAAGCTGTTTAGAAGCCTCTTGGACCTAGACTTGAACCGCTCCGGTACCGCTTGCCGTGCGGTAGCAGAGGGAACAGTCTTTGACTAGGGTGGCTGGAGTCTTTGACAATTTTTAGGGCCTTCCTCTAACACTGCCTGGTAAAGAGGTCCTGGATGGCAGGTAGCTTGGCCCCAGTGATGTACTGGGTCATTCGCATTAATCTCTGTAGTGCCTTGCGGTCAGAGGCCGAGCAGTTGCCATACCAGGCAGTGATGCAACTCATCGGGATGCTCTCAATGGTGCAGTTGTAGAACCTTTTGAGGATCTGGGGACCCATGATACATATTTTGTCTTGCCCTCTTCATTACTGTCTTGGTGTGTTTGGACCATGTTAATTTGTTGGTGATGTGGATGCCAAGGAACTTGAAGCTCTCAACCTGCTCCAATACAGGGGGGTGTGCTTGGTCCTCCTTTTCCTGTATTCCACAATCATCTCCTTTGTCTTGATCACGTTGAGGGAGAGGTTGGTGTCCTTGCACCAAATAGTCAGGTCTCTGACCTCCTCTCTATAGGCTGTCACGTCGTTGTCGGTGCTCAGGCCATACCTCTGTTTTGTAATTTGCGATCTTAATGATGGTGTTGATGTCGTGCCTGGCTGTGCAGTCATGAGTGAACAGGGAGTACAGGAGGGGACTGAGCCTGCACCCCTGAGGGGCAGCCCATCAGGAAGTCCAGGATCCAGTTACAGAGGGAGGTGTTTAGCCCAAGGGGCCTTAGCTTAATAATGAGCTTTGAGGGCACCATGGCGATGAACGCTGAGCTGTAGTCAATGAATAGCATTCTCACATAGGAGTTCATTTTATCCAGGTGTGAAAGGGCACTGTGGAGTGCAATAGAGATTGCATCATCTGTGGATCTTTTTGGACAGTATGCAAATTGGAGTGGGTCTAGGGTTTCTGGAAAAATGGTGTTGATGTGAGCCATGACCAGCCTTTCAAAGCACTTCATGGCTACAGACGTGAGCGCTACGGTTGTCATTTAGGCAGGTTACCTTAGTGTTCTTGGGCACAGGAACTATGGTGGTCTGTTTGAAATATGTTGGTATTACAGTACAGTACATGCTCAGAGGACACGTCCTGGTAATCCGTCTAGCTCTGCGACCTTGTGAATGTTGACCTGTTTTAAGGTCTTACTCACATCGGCTGTGGAGAGCGTGATCACACAGTCGTCTGGAACAGCTGATGCTCTCATGCATGTTTCAGTGTTACTTGCCTTGAAGCGAGCATAGAAGTAATTTAGCTCGCTTCACTGGGCAGCTCTCAGCTGTGCTTCCCTTTGTCATCTGTAATAGTTTGCAAGCCCTGCCTCATCCGACTAGCGTCGGCGCCGATGTAGTACGATTCGATCTTAGTCCTGTATTTACGCTTTGCCTGCTTGCTTCCGAGTTGGAGTCCAGCTCCTTGAAAGCTGCAGCTCTACCCTTTAGCTCAATGTGGATGTTGCCTGTAAACCATGGTTTTTGATTGGGGTATGTATGTACAGTCACTGTGGGGACGACGTCCTCAAAGCACTTATTGATGAAGCCGGTGACTGATGTGGTGTACTCCTCAATGCCATCGGAGGAATCCCAGAACATATTCCAGTCTGTGCTAGCATAACAGTCCTGTAGCTTAGCATCTGCTTCATCTGACCACTTGTTTATTGATTGAGTCACCGGTGCTTCCTGTTTTAATATTTGATTGTAAGCAGGAATCAGGCGGATAGAATTATGGTCAGATTTTCCAAATGGAGGGCGAAGGAGAGCTTTGTACGCATTTTTGTGTGTGGAGTAAAGGTGGTCTAGAGTTTTTTTTCCCCTCTGGTTGCACATGCTGATTGAAATGAGGTAAACCAGATTGAAGTTTCCCTGCATTAAAGTCCCCAGCCACTAGGTCAACGTTACAGATGGCAAAGGCAGATTAGCCGCACTTCGCCTGATCCTCACAAGACATCCGGATCTCCTTCCGCGAAACCTCTGTCTCTTTCTCCTGAGAATGAAGGGGATGATGGCATATTCATGTGTCTGGAGTAAATCCCTCTCGTCCGACTCATTAAAGAAGAATTATTCGTCCAATTCAAGGTGAGTAATCGCTGTTCTGAATTCCAGAAGCTCTTTTCGGTCATGAGAGATGGTAGCAGCAACAGTATGTACAAAATAAGTTACAAGCAATGCCAACCTAAAAAACAAAATAGCACGGTTGGTTAAGAGCCAATAAAACAGCAGCCACCCTCTCCGGTGTCTTTACAGCAGTGAGCGAAGCTCCAGTGGATCAGTATCTGATCCTCAGCTTGTGTAACTTAGTTAACTGACTGATGCAGTCTGACGTGGTACCCTCCATCAGGTTAGCAGACAAACCAGAACAACCAACGGGCTGGATAGTCTCAGCGTTATCTAACTCCACATCGCTGGCTTGATGCCTTTAACAGATATAGCTAGGTTTAACAAAGCTTGCCAAATAATACCCACTAGATAACATTTGACAAGCAACCAATCTCACTTTCCACCACAATGTTTTTTTTGTCTTACTTAGGTATCAATAAACTACCTAGGTTACAGTACATAATTAAAAGATTTCTGCCAAACAGCAATAACATCTCTTCAGGACTTCCAGACATGTTAAGTACCTACGTATGTTATTCACTACATACATGTTTATTAGACTGGAGGAAATCTAAGAAAAATCTGGTGTCAGACTTTTCAGACAACCCACGAATAACTCATTTCTAAATTCTGTTTAAAGGGGCATAACAAGGCCCAGAGAGGAGAACATTATGTGACTTGGATAATCAGAATACCTCTCCTGGTGCTGCCTTGAGGGAGGAACGGAACGGAACTTTCTCCTCTTTCTCACCCACAGCATTCACTATTCCGCCCTACCAAGCAAAAAAAGGCAGGAAATGAGGAAAGTGTGCTTTTATTTACCTTGGTTTCACAGTAACCTAGTGCAATTACCTAGTGCAATTACCTAGTGCAATTACCTAGTGCAATTACCTAGTGCAATTACTTAGTGCAATTACTTAGTGCAATTACCTAGTGCAATTACTTAGTGCAATTACCTAGTGCAATTACCTAGTGCAATTACCTAGTGCAATTACTTACTGCAATTACCTAGTGCAATTACCTAGTGCAATTACTTACTGCAATTACCTAGTGCAATTACCTAGTGCAATTACCTAGTGCAATTATAGATTTTTTTTCCAAATCACAATACAATAGAGGCAGGATACTTGTCCACATGATTAAGCATGTATTTAATGTAGCAAAAAAATGACATAAACACATTTTTGACCAAATGAGAAGTTACTGCCGTTTTGCTTTGTAAGGCGGTATTGTTATCAGAGTTTCTCCATCCTCTTGTTTGGTCATTTCTGGTATTGTGTTTCTTTGATATTCCATGTTAATCCTTCAAGTGCAAAGATTTAAACTCAAGATTGTGTTGATTCAATTCTAATTCAAGATGCACGTTACGATGCACTCTATTCAATCCACGGAAAATTCAGAGCTAAAGCCCAATTGAAATGTAGAGAGCAATGTTCCCACGTCGGCGGAGACCGCACTCGCGGAAAGACACTGCATATGTCGGCTCAATCAGAAATGACCTTTTCGTTTCTATTTCTCAGCTATTACAAGATAATGCTAGTGTAACCATCAATACCCTAACAACCCCTTAACAACCCTCAAGCTATTCTGCGGTACTGTTTTTTTCAGAACGTGCAGGAGGTTATGCACAAATGAGGAAATACAGACATGGGTGTTGTATGTGATAGTTTTTATACTCATATCTGAGCCAAAAAGATTGAGTATATCAGCCACAAAGTGATTCGTTTTTACATACAGAATCTAATCTGTATGTAGGAAGATCAGGCCCTATATTCAATACAATTGATTAGTGGGTTACAGGATAAGTATATTTTTTTGAACAGCAAGAGAGTGTGTTTCTGTATGCACACTGACAATTATGTGAATCCAAATACCATGTTCAGTATTCTTACAATGCAAGAGAATGGGATTTATATCCCCTTCCTTTTTCTTTTCAGGATCTTATTTCCTGTTCAGTATGTTTCAAGGCAAATGGACTCCAAAACCCATAGTGCTTTGCTTTCGTGGTCATGTTTGTAAAGCCGGTGAGTAAGCTACAAACAGTTGTTGGGCTTTACGTAGATTGCATGTGTGCTTGGATCAACCATGTTGCCTAGTAACGCCAACCAGCCAGTCGAGTTAGGAAAATATCTGATTTAGTTTATGAATTCCATCAATTAAGTTTTTTTTTTTATATGGCCCAATTACTTGAACCAATCAGAAGCAAAAGCTTTTTAAATCTGGGCTCCTTGAGTGCTGTCACTGGTTATTACTGCCTTGCTGTTTAGCAAAAGTGCATTTGGCTTTTGAGGAGCATCCCAAGATATTAGTGGCATCTAATAGCATTACCTGGAGGAGACTGAAGGCGCCAGTTAAAATGGAGGGCTTCTTTTCAATCTGCTGTGTCTAAAACAAGTGCTTCTTTACAGCTATCGCATCGTGGTTTGTTTTTTTAGCTAGCATCTTTTGTTGACTAAGTGATTTTCTGACAGGGGGATATTATCCAACGCACCCGCAGACTGCCCCGCAGACTGCCCCATTCACGAGCATCCATCTTATCATGACCTTCCCTTCTCAAAGATGGCACCTTCTTTGATGTACATTCCATTAAGATAATGCAAAAAAAAAATGCTGGCTAATTCTGCTTAATTATGCACGTGTCAGTCAAATCCTTTGTAATTAACTAGTCTTAAGGTAATTAAATCTCTAGTGTACACATTGTGTTTGTATATTTCATGTTCGTTAACCCACCCCAATAATCCCTCTGGTGTATACGTTGCTAAATGTGTAATGAAACCCGTTGACAGTGTAAAGCTTCATAATGTGTATGTTAAACGTGCATGTACACATTCAAACCAAAGCAAAGTATCTTTCTGTACTATGAAGTAAAACAATGATTTCATATCTAGTCTAATAGTTCAGTGACATAACATAACAGGTGAATATAATAAGTAGCGTGGGACATTTTTTTACAATGTCAATACCTTTAAAAATCAAATCAAATGTATTTATAAAGCCCTTCGTACATCAGCTGATGTCTCAAAGTGCTGTAACAGAAACCCAGCCTGAAACTAAATGTTGTATTTGAAAAAATGTTGTCCTCACCTTCTAATCCCACCAGCGCTTGGTATATGTCCTGCCTGAGCCTTGTAAGCATATTAGAAGCTCTAACGTTCTTGTATAAAAATCATGCTAACCTCCTAAATTATCACATTTCCACACATCCACATTACTTTAATCATTAAGCAAATCATGTTCTCTTGGTAGAGCTTGGGGAAACTAATTGCCACATTTGCACGACTAGCTACATCTCAACTCCGCAGATATAAAAATACCACAGAGAAGACGAGTCCGGATAGAGATGAAAGTAGTCTGCCCATGCAAGCTGTCTATCAACTTGTAAAAGGAGCCGTAGGGCATCTTAATGACGGTGGAGAGAATAGGGAAAGCACTGTGAAGTGGTTGGCATAGTCGGCGAGCCTGCTCAGGAGACAATAGGAAAAGCATTGTGAAGTGGTTGGCATAGTCGGCTAGCCTGCTCAGGAGACAATAGGAAAAGCATTGTGAAGTGGTTGGCATAGTCGGCTAGCTTGCTCAGGAGACAATAGGAAAAGCATTGTGAAGTGGTTGGCATAGTCGGCTAGCCTGCTCAGGAGACAATAAGAAAAGCATTGTGAAGTGGTTGGCATAGTCGGCTAGCCTGCTCAGGAGACAATAGGAAAAGTTTGGTATGGCTTCTTTTTTTTTTGTATCACTTGTTTCACAAATGAAAGGGAGTAACTCAGAGTGTATCTCTCTCTCTCTCTCTCTCTCTCTCGCTCTCCCTATATCTCTCTCTCTCTCTCTCTCTCTCTCTCTCTCCCTCTCTCTCCCTCTCTCTCCCTATCTCTCTCTCTCTCTCTCTCTCTCGCTCTCTCTCGCGCTCTCTCTCTCTCTCTCTCTCTCTCGCTCTCTCGCGCTCTCTCGCTCTCTCTCGCTCTCTCTCGCTCTCTCTGGCTCTCCCTCCCTCAGTGGCTCTCCCCGGGGAGAGTGAAATTGTCCATGGTCATTTATAGTATGATAGCTCATAATAATTTGGGTTAAGGACGTGGGGGTAATAAATCTTTTTCCTCGGCTAAAAGTGCTCCCACTTTCCAGTTGTTGTGCACTTGCTCAATGTGAAGTGAGAGAAAGCACTGTTTGAAGTTCAAATTGGTATTTTGGGTGTCCTACCTATTGGGACTGTTAAAACCTCTTGCCATTCAGCTGTAAAGCAAGTTAGTTCCATTAGAACACATCATGCATGAAGGACAGTGGAATAAATTGAGTTGAAATCCTATTAACATTAACCAGTTACACATAAAGTCAGATTAATATTGAACATTGATGCCACATGACAATTAAAAATGACAAATTACTGCTCCCTCGGTTATGGTTTTGGAGCAGTCGGAATGGCCTGACCAACAAAAACGCCACCCTATGCACCAAGGGGACTAGATCATGATATTGATATCTATAAACCGTAATTATAACTATTGAAACATAATTAGCCTCCTGTTCGTCAGTGTTTCAACAAACTGTTTCGTTGTGTTGTTGCTGTGTCTGTGGTACTTGGTGTGAAACCCTAGTTTGACATTCAGTTTGACTTTCAACCCTCTCACAGCCTCTTCATCCTCCCACTCCTGACCCGGTTTTTGTTTTTCCTGTATAACGATGAAAAATATATTTAAAAATAAGTAAGTTTAATTGACCTATTCATAGTATTTTATTGAAACAGAACAAATGTAAATGTCCTGGTCATATCCAGCCAATCATTTTTTTCTCGTAGCGTTTTAATGTGTTTTTGGTTTTCTTTTTAGTTTGTTTTTGTTGTTGTTTGTTTTTGTTGTTGTTTGTTTTTGTTGTTGTTTGTTTTTGTTGTTGTTTGTTTTTGTTGTTGTTTGTTTTTGTTGTTGTTTGTTTTTGTTGATGTTTGTTTTTGTTGTTGTTTGTTTTTGTTGTTGTTTGTTTTTGTTGTTGCACTGTGTTTACTGAGCAGAACACATGTCAAACTGTCAGAGTCTATCTAGAGGAGAGCGAAGGAGTCAGGCGCAGGACACAGGTAAGAGTAAAACCACTCTATTTACTCCATCTGAGAACGGAATAAAAATCCCGTTATAAAACAAATACAAAACAGGATACGAACTACAAACACACGAAAGACAATCACGCACAAAACAGAAAGGGAAACCAGAGGGTTAAATAAGGAACATAATTATGAGATAAGGAACCAGGTGTGTAAAACAGACAAAACAAAAGGAAAAATGAAACATGGATCGGTGGTGGCTAGAAAGCCGGTGACGTCGACCGCCGAACGCCGCCCGAACAAGGAGAGGGAATAACTTCGGTGAAAGTCGTGACATGTACAATAGTCTACTAGGGCTGGGATTCCCAAACTCTGCTCACATTTTTTGATGTTATCCCTATTACAACACAGCTGATACAAATAATCAACTAACCATCTAGTTTTGTACAGTATCGATCAATCAAATGTATTTATGAAGACCTTTTCACATCAGGCCAATGTCACAAAGTGCTATACAGAAACCCAGTCTAAAATCCCAAACAGCAAGCAATGCAGGTGTAGAAGCACGGTGGCTAGGAAGTCCGGAACCTAGAAAGAAACCTAGAAAGGAACCAGGCTCTGAGGGGTGGCCAGTCCTTTTCTGGCTGTGCCAGGAGGAGATCTTAACAGAACATGGCCAAGATGTTCAAACGTTTACAGATGACCAGTAGGGTCAGATAATAATAATCACAGTGGTTGTAGAGGGTTTGGGGAAAAAACAAGAAAGTGCACCTCTTGGTTTCCTGTGCACAGAGTTTGGGAAACTGGGGTCTAGGGTATCGTTGGCTGCCTGTCCGCTACGTGAAGCCTGTTTCTGTCTGTTTCTCCATGTAGTCTATGTTATGTTGTGTTTCTGTCTGTTTCTCCATGTAGTCTGTTATGTTGTGTTTCTGTCTGTTTCTCCATGTAGTCTGTTATGTTGTGTGTCTGTCTGTTTCTCCATATTGGCTATGCTATGTTGTGTGTCTGTCTGTTCCTATGTTATGTTGTGTGTCTGTCTGTTCCTATGTTATGTTGTGTGTCTGTCTGTTCCTCCATGTAGTCTGTTATGTTGTGTTTCTGTCTGTTCCTATGTTATGTTGTGTGTCTGTCTGTTCCTATGTTATGTTGTGTGTCTGTCTGTTTCTCCATGTAGTCTATGGGACTGTCTCACTGTCAGACCGACGGCCCCACTTCTTGCCCTGCAGACAGCGCTCTACTCCCTCTACTCTGGATAATAGTGCATTTAGATCCCCCCCCCCCCCCTGTTCAAACCAATCATCTTGACAGGTGGGCCTCCAATACAGCACCTGTCTGCAATACGTTTATGTGGGACTGAGATGTCAAACTTTTGCCTTTTCTCTCCATTAGGCGGGGAATAATTAGGCCAATTAAATCAAGTGAATACCGATTCAACATATGTGTTTTCCCCTGATTAGATCTGTGTAAGGTCTGTCGTTGCCTTCCTGTGTGGAACGAGCGGTGACCCAAATTAGGGCACAGATCTCTCTCTTCTGGGCTCTGCCAAGCGTCCCCCCCCCCCCCCCCCCCCCCCCCACACCCCCCCCTGAACAATGCCAAGAAACGCTGCCAATGGCAGAAGATATCGCCTGAACAAAATAGTAATTGCAATTGTGAGTGGTGCATCAGTCCTACTGGTTACCATCCAGTACAACCACATGCAGAGAGAACATAGTTTTTTTCTGTGATCGTCTTTTTGAAGGATCACTGATTCTATTCCAGGGTGAAGAGTCATTGTTTGGTGCTCTATTGTACTTTAATTTTTTTGTTTACCTTCCATCTTTTTTTTGTGTTTCCATCACTTGAATAGTACTAAGTAGACATGCAGTATCTGAGCAGTAGCGTTGTAGAAGTACACAGAACAGCATAATCACTCTGACTTTAAGTGTATAGCTAAGACCCTGTCTAAGATTTTGATTGGATAAATGAGACTCTCTGGAGGCACAAACATCACTTAGGTGATATGATGCGTTGGAATATATCGAATCAATACGTTGTTTATTTCAGAGGGCCCAGTCTGTAATAGGTTCCACTCAAAGCCACAATTACAAGACAACAGCCTATGCTGTTGACGAATACAGCCCAAGGAAAACAAAGCCACCCTTACAGGACAACAGCCTATACTGTTGACGAATACACCCTAATAAAAACAAATCCACTGCCAAGGCAAAGACACTCTACAGTATACCTCAGTTGTTCACTACCAACTGAGGTCCCACAGTTGACAGTGCATGTCAGAGCAAAAACCAAGCCATGAGGTCAAAGTAACTGTCCGTAGAGATACGAGACCAGATTATGTCGAGGCACAGATCTAGGGAAGAGTATGCAGTATTGAAGGTCCCCTTGATTGTAGTGGCCTCCATCGTTCTTCATTTGAAGAAGTTTGGAACCACCAAGACCCTTCCTATAGAGCTGGCCGCCCGGCCAAACTGAGCAATCGGGGGGAGAATGACCTTGGTCAGGGAGGTGACCAAGAACCCGATGGACACTCTGACACAGCTCCAGATTTCCTCTGTGGAGATGGGAGAACCTTCCAGAAGGACAACCATCTCTGAAGCACTCCACCAATCAGGGCTTTATGCTAGAGTGTCCAGACGGAAGCCACTCCTCAGTAAAATTCACATGACAGCCTGCTTGGACTCTCAGACCATGAGAAACAAGATTATCTGGTATGATGAAACCAAGATTGAACTCTTTGGCCTGAATGCCAAGCATCACGTCTGGAGGAAACCTGGCACCATCCCTACGGTGAAGCATGGTGGTTGCAGCATCATTCTGTAGGAATGTTTTTCAGTGGCAGGGATTGAGAGACTAGTCAGGATGGAGGGAAAGATGAACAGAGAAAAGTTCAGAGAGATCCTTGATAAAAACCTGAGCACCCAGGACCTCAGACTAGGGCAAAGGTTTACCTTCCAACAGGACAACGGCCCTCAGCACACAGCCAAGGCAACACAGGAGTGGCTTCAGGACAAGTCTCTGAATGTCCTTGAGTGGCCCAGCCAGTGCCCGGACTTGAATCCAATCCAACTTCTCTGGAGAGACCTGATAATAGCTGTGCAGCGATGCTCCCCATCTAACGTGACAGAGCTTGAGAGAATCAGCAATCCAACCCAAGAAGACTCAAGGCTGTAATCACTGCCAAAGGAGCTTCAAAAAAAGGACTGAGTAAAGGATCTGAATACTTATGTTAATGTCATATTTCAGATTTAAAAATAAATACATTTGCTAACATTTCCCCAAAAAAACGATTGTGCTTTGTCATTATGTGGTGTTGTGTGTAAATTGATGGGGCAAAGAAACTATTTAATTTGTTTAAAAATAAAGCTGTAACGTAACAAAATGTGGAAAAAGTCAAGGGGTTTGAATACTTTCCGAATACGCTGTATGCAGACAGCTGTAAGTGCTGGGGTTACTGCAGTGGGCTCAATAAGGGTCACACAGAGTGTTTCTGGGTAGTCTTAAAACAAAATATACTTTGAAACAAAAGTAAACACCTCACTCACAAGGTTATGGGCACAAACAATGAATACACCTGTACCATGTCAGATATAGAGTTGAAATGTATTACATTTTGAGTTTGCCTCCCAATATTACACTTTATACAGTGTACGTTACAGAAGACTGACATTTAACAAAACAGTTTGATGTAGAAATACCTGATTTTCTGAGTTTAAACATATAAATAATGTTTATGAAATTGTGAGATATATGAATAACGTTCCACCCATGAGGCCGCTAGAGGGTGCTTTGGTCATTCGACTGCAGGAAAGGCGTCTACACTAGGGCAGCATGATGTGTATTGATAGATACTGTAGTATATGTTACTTAACTACAGTTAAGGTTTTTAGTACCACTTCTTTAGGCCTACCAGGGCATATGGCTGCTATGCAGACAGATGTCAGAAGAGCATCATGATGTGTTTGGGTAGCTTAAAAACCTCTTGAGTGTAGGGGGCAGTGTTTTCGTGTGTTGGCTGAAAAACATACCCAATTGAAACTGCCTATTTCTCAGGCCCAGAAACCAGAATATGCATATAATTGTCAGATTAGGATATAACACCCTCTAAAGTTTCCAAAACTGTCAAAAATATTGTCTGTGAGTATAACAGAACTGATATTGCAGGCGAAAACCTGAGGAAAATCCAACAAGGAAGTGCTGTTTTTCCTGAAAGCTCTCTGTTCCATTGGATGCCTTGCCTCCATTTAAAGGGATATCAACCAGATGTATTTTCCTATGGCTTCCTCAAGATGTGAACGGTCTTTAGACATAGTTTCAGGCTTTTATTTTGAAAAATTAGCAAGAAAGATCACATTGCGTCATTGTATGGCTGGGTGCCAGCAGCTTTTTCTATGCGCAAAAGCTTGGAGCATCCATTTTCTCTCTCTCTCTGAAGAAGCTACATTCCCGGTTGATATATTATCGATTATATTTTGTAAAATCAACCTAATGATTGATTATAAAAAACATTTGACATGTTTCTACGAACATTACGGATAGTATTTGGAATTGTCTTCTGCGATGTCGTGACCGCTCGAGGCTGTTGATTTCTGAACATAATGCGCTAACCAAATGGAGGTATTTTGGATATAAAAATAATCTTTATGGAACAAAATGAACATTTATTGTGTAAATGGGAGTCTTGTGAGTGCAAACATCCGAAGATCATCAAAGGTAAGCGAGTTAATTTATTGCTTTTCTGACTTTCGTGACCAATCTACTTGGCTGCTAGCGTTTGTAATATTTTTCCTACTGAGAGAGATGTCCTTACATAAACGCTTGGTATGCTTTCGCCGAAAAGCTTTATTGAAATCTGACACTCCAGGTGGATTAACAACAAGCTAAACTGTGTTTTGCTATATTGCACTTGTGATTTCATGAAAATGTAATATTTGTAGTAATTTAATTTGAATTTGGTGCTCTGCAATTCAGCGGTGGTTGACGAAAATGACCCCGCTAAATGACCCCTGCATCAAGAAGTTTTAAGTGCTATTGACAGTTTTTCAGAGCAATCCATCCTTGAACACTGGAAGGATAACATAATATCAAAAACATAATCTCAAACATAATCTCAAAAAACATTCATTTAAAACATATATTTTTTTAAAATTGAACTTTTATTTAACGAGGCAAGTCAGTGAAAATTCACACACGTTCATATTCACAATGACGGCCTACACCGGGCCAAACCAAGACAACGCTGGGCCAGGTGTGCGCCGTGATACAGTCTGTATTCGAACCAGTCTGTAGCGAATAATAATACTCTTTAATACTCAGTGAAGCTGTGTTCTTATAGTTTTTTTTACAGAATACTATATAATATATGAACACAATCTGTATAAATGTCCTGGAGTTAATTCATGCTTTGAGGCCAATCCTAATACTTCATCAGAGTGCTCAAAGTAAAACTTCATAAACTTCTGCTAGGACGTTATTGGTAACGTTACTGGCATCACCGGGAGGTCTTTCCCACAAACTCAGTAGAGTATAGAGGGATTGCAGAGCAACAAAGAGAATGGAGAAATATCAAGTGTGACTCCTAAACAGCTTTGTGTCTTTAAAACTCAAGGGATTCCTAGTTTGATTTGTGATGATGAATGCGTTCGTCTTGTCGGAGATAAAAACATTTTGATCTTACTTTTTTGTCCACCTTTTTTTTTTGCATTTACTACTGCAGGCAAAATAAAAATGTAGTAAAGAATAAACATAGAGATAAAACGAGGAGTTTGTGTATCTTCGTTGCTTTATTCCATTTTAAAGGGAGGGGTTATTTTAACTTATTTTTTTTCACACAGTGCAGCAGGGATTCAGTGGCCCGTATATTGAGTGAGTAAAAGAGTGTGTTCTTGTGCTTTTCCCTGGGTAGAGAGCTGTTTATCAACTAGGGAAAGGGGATTACATAGTCAGTTGTACAACTGAATGCCTTCAACTGAAATGTGTCTTTCACATTTAATCCAACCCCTCTGAATCAGAGAGGTGTGGAGGAGGGGGGGGGGGGGGGGGGGGCTGCCTAAATCGACATCCACGACGCCTGGGGAACAGTGGGTTAACTGCCTTGCTCAGGGGCAGAACGCCACATTTTTACATGCTCTAACCACTAGGCTATCTGCTGCCTCTGTCCTACATGAATCTGTTTTTGGGGATGCTTCTATTTAATTTGTATAACTGTCAGGTACTTTGATTTAATGAACAAATGTACAAATTGATTTAATGAAATGTACTGTTAGCTACAATTGGACCTTTATTGTCTGTAATCAGGGTAAAGTAACCTCGGTGAGTAGCTCTGGCAAATGTGCAAACAGCACGGGCCCTGAATGACTTGTCTTATGTTTCTACATACTGCTGATAGGGTAAGCTGTGATACTTCCAAACACATAGTTATAGTTGCAATTAGTCAACCCATATTTGTGTGTACACAACTCATTCAATCAAGCTTTGGTTAGTAGTGAATGCTAGTTAAACCCAACATTTGCCTGACGTAAAATTGTTTCCCGAACAAATCAGGAAATAAACGTAAATTTAATCACTGCATTAAAGACCAAATAAGGTTAGCAGCAAATGATAATTTCTTGTAAAGATGAAGAACAGTAGATGCAGAATTAAATTTGAACTAAAATCACTGACGCAACATTATTCAATAGATTATCAAAGAATAGAGCTGTGGCAGAACTAGTTGGATTGGATAGACAGCAGGCTGATCATGTGACCTCTGAATTTTTTATTTTTTTATTTTTTATTTCACCTTTATTTAACCAGGTAGGCAAGTTGAGAACAAGTTCTCATTTACAATTGCGACCTGGCCAAGATAAAGCAAAGCAGTTCGACAGATACAACAACACAGAGTTACACATGGAGTAAAACAAACATACAGTCAATAATAAAGTATAAACAAGTCTATATACAATGTGAGCAAATGAGGTGAGAAGGGAGGTAAAGGCAAAAAAAGGCCTTGGTGGCAAGGTAAATACAATATAGCAATTAAAACACTGGAATGGTAGTTTTGCAATGGAAGAATGTGCAAAGTAGAAATAAAAATAATGGGGTGCAAAGGAGCAAAATAAATAAATAAATTAAATACAGTTGGGAAAGAGGTAGTTGATAGGGCTAAATTATATGTGGGCTATGTACAGGTGCAGTAATCTGTGAGCTGCTCTGACAGTTGGTGCTTAAAGCTAGTGAGGGAGATAAGTGTTTCCAGTTTCAGAGATTTTTGTAGTTCGTTCCAGTCATTGGCAGCAGAGAACTGGAAAGAGAGGCGGCCAAAGAAAGAATTGGTTTTGGGGGTGACTAGAGAGATATACCTGCTGGAGCGTGTGCTACAGGTGGGAGATGCTATGGTGACCAGCGAGCTGAGATAAGGGGGGACTTTACCTAGCAGGGTCTTGTAGATGACATGGAGCCAGTGGGTTTGGCGACGAGTATGAAGCGAGGGCCAGCCAACGAGAGCGTACAGGTCGCAATGGTGGGTAGTGTATGGGGCTTTGGTGACAAAACGGATTGCACTGTGATAGACTGCATCCAGTTTGTTGAGTAGGGTATTGGAGGCTATTTTGTAAATTACATCGCCAAAGTCGAGGATTGGTAGGATGGTCAGTTTTACAAGGGTATGTTTGGCAGCATGAGTGAAGGATGCTTTGTTGCGAAATAGGAAGCCAATTCTAGATTTAACTTTGGATTGGAGATGTTTGATATGGGTCTGGAAGGAGAGTTTACAGTCTAACCAGACACCTAAGTATTTGTAGTTGTCCACGTATTCTAAGTCAGAGCCGTCCAGAGTAGTGATGTTGGACAGGCGGGTAGGTGCAGGTAGTGATCGGTTGAAGAGCATGCATTTAGTTTTACTTGTATTTAAGAGCAGTTGGAGGCCACGGAAGGAGAGTTGTATGGCATTGAAGCTTGCCTGGAGGGTTGTTAACACAGTGTCCAAAGAAGGGCCGGAAGTATACAGAATGGTGTCGTCTGCGTAGAGGTGGATCAGAGACTCACCAGCAGCAAGAGCGACCTCATTGATGTATACAGAGAAGAGAGTCGGTCCAATAATTGAACCCTGTGGCACCCCCATAGAGACTGCCAGAGGTCCGGACAACAGACCCTCAGATTTGACACACTGAACTCTATCAGAGAAGTAGTTGGTGAACCAGGTGAGGCAATCATTTGAGAAACCAAGGCTGTTGAGTCTGCCGATGAGGATGTGGTGATTGACAGAGTCGAAAGCCTTGGCCAGATCAATGAATACGGCTGCACAGTAATGTTTCTTATCGATGGCGGTTAAGATATCGTTTAGGACCTTGAGCGTGGCTGAGGTGCACCCATGACCAGCTCTGAAACCAGATTGCATAGCAGAGAAGGTATGGTGAGATTCAAAATGGTCGGTAATCTGTTTGTTGACTTGGCTTTCGAAGACCTTAGAAAGGCATGGTAGGATAGATATAGGTCTGTAGCAGTTTGGGTCAAGAGTGTCCCCCCCTTTGAAGAGGGGGATGACCGCAGCTGCTTTCCAATCTTTGGGAATCTCAGACGACACGAAAGAGAGGTTGAACAGGCTAGTAATAGGGGTGGCAACAATTTCGGCAGATAATTTTAGAAAGAAAGGGTCCAGATTGTCTAGCCCGGCTGATTTGTAGGGGTCCAGATTTTGCAGCTCTTTCAGAACATCAGCTGAATGGATTTGGGAGAAGGAGAAATGGGGAAGGCTTGGGCGAGTTGCTGTTGGGGGTGCAGTGCTGTTGACAGGGGTAGGAGTAGCCAGGTGGAAAGCATGGCCAGCAGTAGAAAAATGCTTATTGAAATTTTCAATTATGGTGGATTTATCAGTGGTGACAGTGTTTCCTATCTTCAGTGCAGTGGGCAGCTGGGAGGAGGTGTTCTTATTCTCCATGGACTTTACAGTGTCCCAGAACTTTTTTGAGTTAGTGTTGCAAGAAGCAAATTTCTGCTTGAAAAAGTGTGAATGACTGCTGAGAGTTTGTCCCATGTACATAATACCACATGGGCAGACCGGCCCAACGGCATGACATTGATGTTTATTTGCAAATTTATTATGCAATTACCTTGCCATTTACAAGATAATGCCGCTTTGTTAGTAGGAAAAGCGTGGAACTAACTATTTATATGTTATGTCAGGTTTAGAGAACAGGCCGAGTCTAGGCTGTTATGGTCATAGAATTTGGAATTAAATACAGGATCTCTGTGATCATGGTGGGGTTGGGCATTGTCTTCCTTCTGTACTGATCTTTCTTGTATCTATCAAAAGGTAATGGGATTGATCAAAAGTATTATGGCTGCAATGTGCTGTATAATGTTTTATAAATATGACCTACAGGTGTAGGGATCTTAATTTGATCACTATTCTGTTGCTGAGAATTTCTACTATACAGTAGGACATTTCAACTTGTGCTGTATAGTGTTTTTTTGTATTTTTTAAATATGACCTACAAGTGTAGGGATCTTAATTTGATCACTACTCCGTTGCTGAGAATTTCTACTATATAGTAGGACATTTCAACTTGTTCCATATTCAAGTTTTCTTTTAAAGTTTTTAATTTCCACTTTATTAAAATGTCAGACTTGATTTGACATAACCAAAAACTTATCAACCCTACAATTTTTTTTTAAATGAATTATAATCCACCCAATAATTCACATTTCCTGTTGCTGCAGTAAAACTTTTACAACTGTAGCAATCTGGCTCAAATTAAGATTCTACATCTGTAGGTGACCTAATGACCTATTCAAAGCTAAAACAATACATCTGAAAATAGTGTTGACGTGTTTTGATTGGGGAAGTCTTAGTCGCACCATTTCACATCTACCTAAGACGTTTTGTGCTTGACGGAGCAGAATTTCTGAAGTTTGACAATGTGCACACATTTGTCTGTTAGCTTGCTAATGTAGCTCTTAGCCAGACATTTCGTATGAAATGAATAGGAAGCTAACCTAGCGCACACACTCAATGCTGAACGCCAGATGTTTCTTCCATCCTGCTAGCTAGTAAGCGAGCTACTTTAGCAACATTATTTCATCACAATGAATGAGTTCTAAAGGAGCAGATAGCATTGCCTGTTCTGCCACATGTCAGTAGCCTCCAGTCAGCTGCTGCTGTGCTCAGCTGACCCCGACATTAGTAACTAGAAGCATGTGGAGAAACATGCTGATCTACGGACTGATTTCTGATAACAGTTCCTCTTCATTTTTGGGCAGCATGTCTACAACTCCAGGGCAAGCTTAGCAAGCTGTTTATTTGACAGTAACGGTAAAGCTAGCCAGCTAAGTTAGTAAGCTAGCTACAACAAGTTGGCTAAGCAGCTGATCAACGCATACTGATGGACGTGGTTGCACATCCTCTTAGCCATCTTAGCCACCACAATAATGGGAGGGTACTTTTCTGTAAATGGTACTTGACATGTATAGGACATGAGAGTAGGATAATTATGATGATGTGACTGTGTAGTATCACTGTGGTTTCTAAACCAATATGCACAGATAGATGGTAGTGGCGGGGCTTATTGTAATACAGTTACAGTGGGAGTGGCTGGGCTTATTGTAATAGAATTACAGTAGCAGTGGCTGGGCTTATTGTAATAGAATTACAGTAGCAGTGGCTGGGCTTATTGTAATAGAATTACAGTAGCAGTGGCTGGGCTTATAGTAATATAATTAGAGTGGGAGTGGCTGCGCTTATTGAAATAGAATTACAGTAGCAGTGGCTGGTCTTATTGTAATATAATTACAGTAGCAGTGGCTGGGCTTATTGTAATATAATTACAGTAGCAGCGGCTGGGCGTACTGTAATAGAGTTACATTGGTAGTGGCTGGATTTATTATGGCTGAATTTGTTTCAAACTTGCACTGGAAGGAGAGGCGGAGCCAGAGCCAGTCAGAGCCAGTCAGAGACAGGGAGACAGGGGGAACCAGTCAGAGCCAGTCAGAGACAGGGAGAACCAGTCAGAGCCAGTCAGAGACAGGGAGAGACAGGGAGAGCCATGGAGAGACAGAGAGAGCCAGGGAGAGACAGAGACAGGGAGAGACAGGGAGAGACAGGGACAGGGAGAGACAGAGACAGGGAGAGACGGGGAGAGGCAGGGAGAGCGGTGGAGAGACAGTCAGAGACAGGGAGAGACAGGGAGAGACAGTCAGAGACAGGGAGAGACAGGAAGAGTCAGTCAGAGACAGGGAGAGACAGGGAGAGCCAGTCGGAGACAGACAGAGACAGGGAGAGCCAGTCAGAGCCAGTCAGAGACAGGGAGAGACAGTCAGAGCCAGTCAGAGCCAGTCAGAGACAGGGAGAGACAGGGAGAGACAGGGAGAGACAGTCAGAGACAGGGAGAGCCAGGGAGAGCCAGTCAGAGACAGTTAGAGACAGGGAGAGACAGGGAGAGACAGAGACAGGGAGAGACAGAGACAGGGAGAGACAGGGAGAGACAGTCAGAGACAGGGAGAGACAGGGAGAAACAGAGACAGGGAGAGACAGTCAGAGACAGTCAGAGCCAGGGAGAGCCAGTCAGAGACAGTCAGAGACAAGGAGAGACAGGGAGAGACAGAGACAGGGAGAGACAGGGAGAGACAGTCAGAGCCAGTCAGATACAGTCAGAGACAGTTAGAGACAGGGAGAGACAGGGAGAGACAGAGACAGGGAGAGACAGGGAGAGACAGTCAGAGACAGGGAGAGACAGGGAGAGACAGAGACAGGGAGAGACAGTCAGAGACAGTCAGAGCCAGGGAGAGCCAGTCAGAGCCAGTCAGAGGCAGGGAGAGACAGGGAGAGACAATCAGAGCCAGTCAGAGACAGGGAGAGACAGGGAGACACAAGGAGAGCCAGTCAGAGACAGGGAGAGACAGGGAGAGACAATCAGAGCCAGTCAGAGACAGGGAGAGACAGTGAGAGACAGGGAGAGACAGGGAGGGACAGTCAGAGACAGGGCGAGACAGGGAGGGACAGTCAGAGACAGAAACAGGGAGAAGCCATTGCTATCACTTGTTTAAAGAATGTGTCAGATTGTAAAGCACAGGCGCTTGCTGAGCTCTTTGTATGCTTGGTAGAAGACAACAGCTTGACAGTTAGTTTCAAAGAATGTTTCATTACCTAAGGGGAGGTGTGCTGTGCATGGAAGGATAAATCACGGAGGCAGTTCACTCATGCAAATTACATTATACTGGTTTCATTAATCCCCACTGTACTGTACATCAAGACTGTGCAAAGAACACACTTCTAACGCCCACTGTAACATTTATCTATCACAGTTATTCCAAATGCCCACTTAGAAATGCAGGACAGTGGACATTCATCTGAAATACAGGACAGTGGACATTCATCTGAAATACAGGACAGTGGACATTCATCTGAAATACAGGACAGTGGACATTCATCTGAAATACAGGACAGTGGACATTCATCTGAAATACAGGACAGTGGACATTCATCTGAAATACAGGACAGTGGACATTCCTCTGAAATACAGGACAGTGGACATTCATCTGAAATACAGGACAGTGGACATTCATCTGAAATACAGGACAGTGGACATTCATCTGAAATACAGGACAGTGGACATTCATCTGAAATACAGGACAGTGGACATTCATCTGAAATACAGGACAGTGGACATTCATCTGAAATACAGGACAGTGGACATTCATCTGAAATACAGGACAGTGGACATTCCTCTGAAATACAGGACAGTGGACATTCATCTGAAATACAGGACAGTGGACATTCATCTGAAATACAGGACAGTGGACATTCATCTGAAATACAGGACAGTGGACATTCCTCTGAAATACAGGACAGTGGACATTCATCTGAAATACCTTGAACCCCTGCGCATTGACTCAGTACCTCAACTACCTCATACCCTGCACATTGACTCAGTACCTCAACTACCATGAACCCCTGCACATTGACTCAGTACCTCAACTACCTCGTACCCCTGCACATTGACTCAGTACCTCAACTACCTTGAACCCCTGCACACTGACGCTGTACCTCAACTACCTAGTGCCCCTGCACATTGACTCAGTACCTCAACTACCTTGTACCCCTGCACATTGACTCAGTACCTCAACTACCTCATACCCCTGCACATTGACTCAGTACCTCAACTACCTCGTACCCCTGCACATTGACTCAGTACCTAAACTACCTCGTACCCCTGCACATTGACTCAGTACCTCAACTACCTCATACCCCTGCACATTGACTCAGTACCTCAACTACCTCGTACCCCTGCACATTGACTCAGTACCTAAACTACCTCGTACCCCTGCACATTGACTCAGTACCTCAACTACTTCGTACCCCTACACATTGACTCAGTACCTCAACTACCTTGTACCCCTGCACATTGACTCAGTACCTCAACTACCTCATACCCTGCACATTGACTCAGTTCCTTAACTACCTCGTACCCCTGCACATTGACTCAGTACCTCAACTACCTCGTACCCCTGCACATAACCTCAGTACCTCAGCTACCATGAACCCCTGCACATTGACTCAGTTCCTCAACTACCTCGTACCCCTGCACATTGACTCAGTACCACAACTACCTCGTACCCCTGCACATTGACTCAGTACCTCAACTACCATGAACCCCTGCACATTGACTCAGTACCTCAACTACCTCGTACCCCTGCACATTGACTCAGTACCTCAACTACCTTGAACCCCTGCACATTGACTCAGTACCTCAACCACCTCGTACTCCTGCACATTGACTCAGTACCTCAACTACCTCGTACTCCTGCACATTGACTCAATACCGGTCCTCCTTGTAGTGTGTATAGCCTTATTATTATCTTATTGTTTTACTCTGCGTCATTGGGAAATGGTTTTTAAGAAAGCATTTCAAGGGGAATCTCTACTTTTGTTGAATTGTACGTTTGATTTGTTTTGACGAAACCTTGCACATATCGTGGTTATTATTTTTCATGACAGTACAATATACATCAACGGGGGAAAAAAAGAGAAAAGGATTTTGCCAGTGTCAAACACATGAGGACTGTTCTGGTAAACTGTAACTTATTCCAAAGGATCTAGTTGTGGTTTTACATTGCAGAACTCTGACAGTCAGGCTTATCAGAGCATGGTTTAAAATAGCCCAACTTTGTTGGATCTAATCTGTGGAATCTAAGCGCATAGATGAGACATATTTGTATGACAATATTAATCTGTTATACACAGTATACTGTGTTTGTTACCATAGCTATCTAAGAGTAAGACCGGGTTATGACTTTATAATCAAAGTCAACTTAATAAGGTTATGTTTTTTTTTAATGTAATAATTCAGCAGAATTAGGCAGTATACATACAGTTTGAGAATGTGATAGAGTTTGAATCTCTTCCCTATGTTTGCAGAATTTGGCAGTCCTCGTGCTTTTTAAGGATGCAAAAGGGTAGCAATGTCTTCTTCCCTCGATAATGGAAGTTTACCCTAATTTGCTATAATTCAGTGTCAACGATGTGTCAACTTGTTTATCCTGATCCACTCTGTATATGCATGTCACAGTGCTGATGCCTTAGTTAAGTCTTCATTCTTCGATCCATAGACAACTGTGATTTTTGGTCCAGAAGAGGAACAAGTCATATAAACCCACAGGTTAGTTAAAATAAGGTTAAATTTAAAATATATATATATATATATATATATATATATATAAAGGAGGACATTGACACATTCTGGTTATCTCACTCCTTAACCAGGAGGTTTAGAGGACATGTCACACTATAAGTATAATTTGCATAATTGCTATTATCCAATATGTTTAAATGTAGCTCCTTATTTCTTCATTAAAACACAAGCCTTGCATGCAGTCCCAGAAGGTGTAGAAAACCACATCCAAACCAACCAATTGGTTGAGGATGAGGAAGAGGATGAAGATGAGGAGGGCGGATGACGAGAGGCAAAGAGGTGCAGGTGTCTACAGGTGTCTCCTGATTAAGTGTAATGAGCAGCCCTCCCCTTCCTTATCTCTCCGGTGCTCCTCGTGCTTCTGGGCTGCACAGCGTGGCAGCAGAGCTCCGTAATGAGCTGCTCAGCAACACATTGGATGCCCTGGAGTACAGTCCCTACAGAGGCATAATGAGTACTCCAGTGTACCGTACACCAGCTCTCCACTCCCTGCCAAGGACCCCGAGCCTGCCTTCCCTTCAGACATACACCAGCTCTCCACTGCCTGCCAAGGACCCCGAGCCTGCCTTCCCTTCAGACGTACACCAGCTCTCCACTCCCTGCCAAGGACCCCGAGCCTGCCTTCCCTTCAGACATACACCAGCTCTCCACTCCCTGCCAAGGGCCCTGAGCCTGCCTCATCTCAGACAATGGCACCAGGGTGGGCATGGCTTGTTCTCTTTACTCCTTTCGGGGCCCCCCCCCAGGGGTTGTATGATTGAAGGTTGAAGTGGTAGGAGGGATGGCCTGTAGCCTGAGGTGGGCATCCAGTCACCTCACACACACAGAGATAGAGGAAGGGAGATAGGGAGAGAGGAAGGGAGGGAATATGAGAGAGGCAGAGGAGTCATGGAGAGCTGGAGAGAGAGAGAAAGACAGAGGTGGAGTGAGAGATAGAGTCATCGAGAAAGGGAGAAAGATGGAGAGAGGCACTCTTTAGTCAGACCACAGTCCTTCTGTTGGTGTTTGTGTGTTTTAAGGAGCAGCACTGCTGTGCTCTGACTCTCTTAAGTTTCCAGGAAGGGATATGAGGATCACTGGACTGTGATGACCATGAACCAGTCCTTTTGAAAACAGAGTCATGCTGAGAAGAAGATTCTGAGACTGTTTCTCAAGAAAACGCATATTCATGAAGACGATGCATCGTGGGCTGCTTTAATGCATCCCTCTGATTATACTCACTATTTCAATATAATTTGAATAACAATTAGCTATATTCCTCGATTTTATTTTGGTGGTGAAATAAAGAGAAAGATCATTGCCGACGCATTCGTTATTATTTATAATTCAATATTAAAACACTATTAATTATGCTGTGAAATGTTTCAGGAAAATAAATCATTTCCACACAGTTCAGCCTGGCACATAGAAGCGCTGAATGTTTCTGTGGGTGTATGTGTAGGTTCTGGGGTGAGTGTAAGCACAATACTGTAGGTGAAGCTTGGCTTGCATAAATGAGATTCAGAAGACATAATTAAAAAAAAACAAAAACATTTTTGATATAAAATAACCTGATTTATTCATTGTGTTAAGGATTGGGCAGTCAGTGGACCTGTCTTCTTCATGTTCTCTTTATTCTAATTGTTCTGTATTTTAACGAGTTTGACGTCATGTCTTTTGTCTTCAATAGAATTTATGTTGGCCACGAAACCGTCTTTTCACCAACGCCCTCATCTGGGAATCGGGATTACATAGTCATTATCTTGTGAGGATTAAGGATTTGTCTCCAAAACAGAGTGGTGCTGCCTAACACAAGGAAATCACAACAGGATGTTACAAAGTCTATTGTTCATATCCCAATAGTAATAGTAATAATAATACAAACCCTTACAAAGACAGGGGGAAGTGCTTCTGAACAAAGGGAGTATTTTTTGTTTTTGGGTGGAGGATTAAATAATAGAACAGCATATATTTATGACCTCAGATGTCAAAGGTCAACGGCAATTTGGTATTACCTTGAAGATACAATTACACCAAATACAAACTACGTTGTGTGGGATATTTAACACCACATGTATAACCGTGCTTACAAGGACATGGTACTGCTGCCACAGTGCTCTACTGCTGCCCCGGTGCTCTGCTGCTGCCACAGTGCTGTGCTGCTGCCACAGTGCTCTGCTGCTGCCACAGTGCTCTGCTGCTGGTGATGATGAACGTGTCAATATAAAACATATTGTTGTGTGTTCTAAAGTCTAACACTTTCCTCAAGACTTGCGATTCATGATAACCTGTCAAACTGCTGTGCCTTTTCAAATGATATTCTACTGAGGAACTGATATGATTGACAGTTTTTAGATATGTTACCGGGCTGCAACTAGGGGTCCAAATCAAATGTTCTCGCCCCAAGGCCACTATTGACCTTTGTAGCATTCAAAGGTCAATAGGCCATCATTGTAAATGAGAATGTGTTCATAACTGACTTGCCTAGTTTAAAAAAAAGGTTACATTTATAAAAATTACAAAATAAATGTGTCTGTATGTGTATAAAGCCTTCCTTTAGCCTTGTCCCAATCCGTTAGGTTGCAATAGACGCTAGTGAACAAATGGCACCATATTCCCTATATAGTGCACTACTTTTGACTTTTGAACAGGCTGCCATTTGGGACAAAGAATGGAGTTGAGTCACTTGTTCTAGTCCATTTCTGGCCCTAACCCATGGCTATCTCTGTAACTCAAAGTATTCCTTTCCTTTATGTGTCATCTAGCCAAGCGGTGCATAAGGTCCCCTCCATCTCTTCATCTAGCCAAGCGGTGCATAAGCTTCCCTCCATCTCTTCATCTAGCCAAGCGGTGCATAAGGTCCCCTCCGTCTCTTCATCTAGCCAAGTGGTGCATAAGGTCCCCTCCATCTCTTCATCTAACCAAGCGGTGCATAAGGTCCCCTCCGTCTCTTCATCCAGCCAAGCGGTGCATAAGGTCCCCTCCATCTCTTCAACTAGCCAAGCGGTGCATAAGGTCCCCTCCATCTCGTCATCCAGCCAAGCGGTGCATAAGGTCCCCTCCGTCTCGTCATCTAGCCAAGCGGTACATAAGGTCCCCTCCATCTCTTCGTCTAGCCAAGCGGTGCATAAGGTCCCCTCCGTCTCTTCAACTAGCCAAGCGGTGGATAAGGTCCCCTCCATCTCTTCAACTAGCCAAGCGGTGGATAAGGTCCCCTCCATCTCTTCATCTAGCCAAGCGGTGGATAAGGTCCCCTCCATCTCTTCATCTAGCCAAGCGGTGCATAAGGTCCCCTCCATCTCTTCAACTAGCCAAGCGGTGGATAAGGTCCCCTCCATCTCTTCATCTAGCCAAGCGGTGCATAAGGTCCCCTCCATCTCTTCAACTAGCCAAGCGGTGCATAAGGTCCCCTCCGTCTCTTCATCTAGCCAAGCGGTGCATAAGATCCCCTCCATCTCTTCATCTAGCCAAGCGGTGCATAAGGTCCCCTCCATCTCTTCTTCTAGCCAAGCGGTGCATAAGGTCCCCTCCATCTCTTCTTCTAGCCAAGCGGTGCATAAGGTCCCCTCCATCTCTTCAACTAGCCAAGCGGTGGATAAGGTCCCCTCCATCTCTTCATCTAGCCAAGCGGTGCATAAGGTCCCCTCCGTCTCTTCATCTAGCCAAGCGGTGCATAAGGTCCCCTCCGTCTCGTCATCCAGCCAAGCGGTGCATCAGGTCCCCTCCGTCTCTTCATCTAGCCAAGCGGTGCATAAGGTCCCCTCCGTCTCTTCATCTAGCCAAGCGGTGCATAAGGTCCCCTCCGTCTCGTCATCTAGCCAAGCGGTGCATAAGGTCCCCTCCATCTCTTCATCTAGCCAAGTGCTGCATAAGGTCCCCTCCGTCTCGTCATCCAGCCAAGCGGTGCATCAGGTCCCCTCCGTCTCTTCATCTAGCCAAGCGGTGCATAAGGTCCCCTCCGTCTCGTCATCCAGCCAAGCGGTGCATAAGGTCCCCTCCATCTCTTCAACTAGCCAAGCGGTGCATAAGGTCCCCTCCATCTCGTCATCCAGCCAAGCGGTGGATAAGGTCCCCTCCGGCTCGTCATCTAGCCAAGCGGTACATAAGGTCCCCTCCATCTCTTCGCCTAGCCAAGCGGTGCATAAGGTCCCCTCCGTCTCTTCAACTAGCCAAGCGGTGCATAAGGTCCCCTCCGTCTCTTCATCTAGCCAAGCGGTGCATAAGGTCCCCTCCATCTCTTCATCTAGCCTAGCGGTGCATAAGGTCCCCTCCATCTCTTCATCTAGCCAAGCGGTGCATAAGGTCCCCTCCATCTCTTCATCTAGCCTAGCGGTGCATAAGGTCCCCTCCATCTCTTCATCTAGCCAAGCGGTGCATAAGGTCCCCTCCATCTCTTCATCTAGCCAAGCGGTGCATAAGGTCACCTCCATCTCTTCGTCTAGCCTAGCGGTGCATAAGGTCACCTCCATCTCTTCGTCTAGCCTAGCGGTGCATAAGGTCACCTCCATCTCTTCCGGTGTGAGTGATGTTTCTATGTCTACATCCAAAATGGCAGCCTATTCCATATATAGTGCACTACTTTGGGCTCCGGTCAAAAGTATTACACTTTATAGGGTACACGGCGTGGGAGTTGGGTATATTTGACGTCCATCATCACGCTCAGCAGAGTTGATTACTGAAGCATGCTGCTGGAATGGGACTGATTGTCACCAGGGATGCAGTTCAAATCAAGGTCATTACAGCGTTATCCTTATAACACACCTGAAAGGTACAGGTTTTGTGGAACAACTCCAGTCCCTATTGATTAAGATTTGCTAACTGGATTTGTGTATTTGTATATTGAGATGACATTGTATTTGGACATTTTGGCTGTTTGCAAAAATAAAACAACATTTGCACGTTTTCCTTTCGGAGGTTGCTTTGACACACACACACACAAAAAAGGGACAACCTTCAAATGTTTCCCACTACTATTGTTAAATATTATTAGCCTGAGACTTCTTATGAAATCAGAGTTGTGACTCCACACATCTGGTAGGATTTGGACAGGTAGAAAATGTGTGAGTTTCAATTCAAGGAACGAGAGGAGGAGTCTAACTTGGAAGTGAAATGGGCAAATATGTGTGTATGGTAATGATCATCTGTTCACCAAATTACAGGCCAGCCGGTCAGTTCTACTGATGTGCTGCTGCCTCCTTCCCTTTGAGACTGGAAAGACTAGAGAGACTGGAGAGACTAGAGAGACTGGAGAGACTGGAGAGACTAGAGAGACTAGAGAGACTGGAGAGACTGGAACGACTGGAGAGACTGGAGAGACTGGAAAGACTGGAGAGACTAGCGAGACTGGAGAGACTGGAGAGACTAGAGAGACTGGAGAGACTGGAGAGACTAGAGAGACTGGAGAGACTGGAAAGACTGGAAAGACTGGAGAGACTAGCGAGACTGGAGAGACTGGAGAGACTAGAGAGACTGGAGAGACTAGAGAGACTGGAGAGGCTAGAGAGACTGGAGAGACTGGAAAGACTGGAAAGACTGGAGAGACTGGAAAGAGACTGGAAAGACTGGAAAGAGACTGGAAAGAGACTGGAAAGAGACTGGAAAGAGACTGGAAAGACTGGAAAGAGACTGGAAAGACTGGAGAGACTGGAAAGAGACTGGAAAGACTTGAGAGACTGGAAAGACTGGAAAGAGACTGGAAAGACTGGAGAGACTGGAAAGAGACTGGAAAGACTGGAGAGACTGGAAAGAGACTGGAAAGACTGGAGAGACTGGAAAGAGACTGGAAAGACTGGAGAGACTGGAAAGACTGGAAAGACTGGAAAGACTGGAAAGAGACTGGAAAGACTGGAAAGAGACTGGAAAGACTGGAGAGACTGGAAAGAGAATGGAAAGACTGGAGAGACTGGAAAGAGACTGGAAAGACTGGAGAGACTGGAGAGAGAATGGAAAGACTGGAGAGACTGGAAAGAGAATGGAAAGACTGGAGAGACTGGAAAGAGACTGGAAAGAGAATGGAAAGACTGGAAAGAGACTGGAAAGAGACTGGAAAGACTGGAAAGAGACTGGAAAGAGACTGGAAAGACTGGAAAGAGACTGGAAAGACTGGAGAGACTGGAAAGAGACTGGAAAGACTGGAAAGAGAATGGAAAGAGACTGGAGAGACTGGAAAGACTGGAGAGACTGGAGAGAGACCTTTTAGACCTTTGCATTTTGATGTGCAGACTCTTGAATTCTGTTTGGGATTAAATAAAGCATGACTAATGCATTCCCAATTTCAAAGACAGCCAATCTATGTATCCTTGCAGGCCAGACTAGACCCCCCGTCACCACATTTCTGAAAATATACCTACTCATTTGTTTCAGTACTGAGCCTTGAAGTGGCCGTCTGTTGAAGCGAAAGGTTCCCCCCTTGTTATATTGCTGTTAAATGGCGCCAGTCTTTTATCTTGCTAACCGTGATTTAGAAGGCCCTACTGTAGTGTGTGATTGTGAATGAGTCTGGAAGGATTCAATCAGTTTCACTTGTACAGACACTGTCGACATCCATAGAAAACATGAGTTTAAAAAAAATATATATATATGTTTTTACTTCATCTTTATTTAACCAGGTAAGCCAGTTGCGACCTGGCCAAGATAAAGCAAAGCAGTGTGGCAAAAACAACAACAACAAGGAGTTATACATAAACAAACATACAGTCCATAACACAATTTAAAAATCTATGTACAGTATGTGCAAATGTAGAAGATTAGGGAGGTAAGGCAATAAATAGGCCATAGAGGCAAAACAACTACAATTTAGCATTAACACTGGAGTGATAGATGTGCAAATGATGATGTGCAAGTAGAGATACCGGGGTGCAAAAGAGACAGAGGATAAATACAATATGAGGATGAGGTAGTTGGGTGGGCTATTTACAGATGGCTGAGTACAGGTACATTGATCGGTAAGATGCTCCGACAGCTGGTGCTTAAAGCTAGTGAGGGAGATATAAGACTCCAGCTTCAGTGATTTTTGCAATTCGTTCCAGTCATTGGCAGCAGAGAACTGGAAGGAAAGGTGGCCAAAGGAAGTGTTGGCTTTGGGGATGACCAGTGAAATATACCTGCTGGAGTGCGTGCTACGGGTGGGTGTTGCTATGGTGACCAGCGAGCTGAGATAAGGGGGGACTTTACCTAGTAAACTTATAGGTGACCTGGAGCCAGTGGGTTTGGCGACGAGTATGAAGCGAGGGCCAGCCAACGAGAGCATACAGGTTGCAGTGGTGGGTAGTATATGGGGCTTTGGTGACAAAGCGGATGGCGCTGTGATAGACTACATCCAGTTTGCTGAGTAGAGTGTTGGGGGCTATTTTGTAAATGACATCGCCGAAGTCAATGATCGATAGGATAATCCGTTTTACGAGGGTGAGTGTGAGTGAAGGAGGCGTGAGTGAAGGAGGCTTTGTTGCGAAATTGGATGCCAATTCTAGATTTAATTTTGGATTGGAGATGGTTAATATGAGTCTGGAAGGAGAGTTTACAGTCTAACCAGACACCTAGGTATTTGCAGTTGTCCACATATTCTAACTCAGAACCGTCCAGAGTAGTGATGCAAGTCGGGCGGGCGTGTGCGGGCAACAATCGGTTGAAGAGCATGCATTTAGTTTTACTAGCATTTAAAAGCAGTTGGAGGCCACGGAAGGAGTGTTGTATGGCTTTGAAGCTCGTTTGGAGGTTTGTTAACACAGTGTCCAAAGAGGTGCCAGATGTATACAGAATGGTGTCGTCTGAATATAGGGGGATCAGAAAATCACCAGCAGCAAGACTGACATCATTGATACATACAGAGAAAAGAGTTGGCCCGAGATTTGAACCCTGTGGCACCCCCATAGAGACTTCCAGACGTCCGGCCAACAGGCCCTCTGATTTGAGACACTGAACTCTGTCTGATAAGTACTTGGTGAACCAGGTGAAGCAATCATTAGAGAAACCAAGGATATTGAATCTGTCGATAAGAATGCGATGATTGACAGAGCCAAAAGCCTTGGCCAGGGTGATGAAGACGGCTGCACAGTACTGTCTTTTATCGATGGCGGTTATGATATCGTTTAGGACCTTGAGCGTGGCTGAGGTGCACCCGTGACCAGTTCGGAAACCAGATTGCATAGTGGAGAAGGTACGGTGGGATTTGAAATGGTCGGTGATCTGTTTGTTGACTTGGCTTTCGAAGACTTTAGAAAGGCAGGGCAGGATGGATATAGGTAACAGTTTGCGTCTAGAGTGTCTCCCACTTTGAAGACCGCGGCAGCTTTCCAATCTTTGGGGGACTCAGATAAATACAATATGGGGATGAAGTATTTGGGTGTGCTTTTTAACTGTATAGTGCAACTGTATAGTGCAGCTTTCCAATCTTTGGGGATCTCAGACGATACGAAAGAGAGGTTGAACAGGCTAGCAATAGGGGTCACAACAATTTCAGCAGATAATTTTAGAAAGAGAGGGTCCAGATTGTCTAGCCCGGCTGATTTGTAGGGATCCAGATTTTGCAGCTCATTCAGAACATCAGCTGTCTGGATGAGAAGCAAGTTGCTGCGGGGGGTGCAGAGCTGTTGGCCGGGGTTGGGGTAGCCAGGTGGAAAGCATGGCCAGCCATAGAAAAATGCTTACTGAAATTATCGATTATCGTAGATTTATCAGTGGTGACAGTGATGACTAGCCTCAGAGCAGTGGGCAGCTGGCAGGAGATGCTCTTATTCTCCATGGACTGTGCAGTGTCCCAGAACCCTTTGGAGTTAGTGCTACAGGATGCACATTTCTGTTTGAAAAAGCCATCCTTACCTTTCCTAACTGACTGTGTATATTGGGTCCTGACTTCCCTGAAAAGTTGCATATCGCATGGGGCGATTCGATGCTAATGCAGAACGCCACAGGATGTTTTTGTGCTGTGTAGTACTTGTACTACATATGGGACACAGACCGACTGAAGGTTAGGGACCAGCTGGCTGTTTCTCTTGATGTCTTGTTTGTGACATCCGTGTGTTCCTCACTGTTAAAAGCCCAGGTATGCCTTTCAGGCGGCCCCTACCTCAGTCCACACAACAACTGTATAGTGCACTTCTTTTGACAAAGCAAATACTTTATCACCTTAGTATGTTTGTGTTTCAGCAACACGATAACAACAACGTTAAACACAGTAATTATCTTATTTTGTTTCATGATGCTCTAGTCTTTCATGGACTGTAGTGTTTAGTCTTCTTGGCCTCAGAAGTAGCTGTACATTTCTTCAGTATTCTCTTTAAGACTTTTTAAAGGCTCTTTAAAGTAAAGCAAACTGCTGAAAGTGAACTGTGCAACCGTTTCAGATAAGCTTTAAAAGCACAGCAGCATCATAATATTCAAGTCATGGAGTTAACGGATTGGTGAAATGCAATACATGAACATAAAAACCGCTCTGTGTTTCCTTATTGTCCCTACGAGAAACATTTGTAAGAAGAGATGGCAACTTGAAAATGACATTTTGTGTACAGACCTCCAAAGGCAACACAATAATTGCAGAAGAAAAGGGGCTTAGCCTCATTCTCTGATAATTGTATCTGTGTCTAACACACACACACACACACACACACACACACACACACACACACACACACACACACACACACACACACACACACACACACACACACACACACACACACACACACACACAGTGAGTGGAAGAGATGAGCTTCCACTCTGCAACAAATGAGAAGTGTTCCAAAACCAGTTCTGCTCTGCCCTTGGAACCGTGGATCAGGAAGTGACTGAAGAGCTTCTGTCCCAGTGTAGCTCTGTAACACTTGGCTTTGTCCCTAGTCACTGCCTGGATCAGAGAAGCTGCGCTGCCATCATCCCAGTGCTGGCAGCAATAAGGCCAGGCTTAGAATGACAAATTGGTTGGGGGAGCTGATGATAGCAGGCCAAGAAAGATACTTTGAAGAGGAAACGGTCGGACTGGTTTGTGACAAGCATGCAAACGATATGGCCAAGTGTATACATGTCTGAAGGCCCTGCAATGTGGAGTGATCCAGTCCCAAGGAAAAGGTGGTACAAGTCATTCTTGTCAAGACTAAACAGACTGAGGCGTTCAGATCAAAAGTATTGAATAAACAGAAGAATTAGAGCTTCTCTGTCTCGTCTCTTGCTGCCTGACCTGAATCTGAAGAAAATAGAACTGAAAATACTTAGTTAGTTTGATATATAACAATAATAATAATAAAATATTCAAATCTATTTATGGATAGCTGTGTGAGTTGGCATTTTGGAAATGTGTAGGTCATAAGTCACCAAGCGTTTTTCTGAGTCAAGATCACTTCCTGAGTCAAAAATGCATGCCTGGGATCTACAGCTCTGATTTTATTTTTTTGCATAACAAAAATGTAAGCCTATGCAACAATAACCAATTAAAAACAGTACTGTGGCAATGAGGTTTGAGCAGTAATTTATAGGCCCAATACATTATCACCCTATACTGGCTTTGCTTGAATTTACCTGCCAATGCATTGTTGTTTGGGACACTTTCTTTAAATAATATTTCAAAATTTGAGGTAGGCCATATGATCACACCAGTAATAGATCCATTGTTGTATTACTTGTGAGGCACAGCTGAGTGATCACACAGCTTTTTATTTTACTGGGCTGGTGGTGGCTGCATCTGATGGTCAGTCTCAGCGGAGGGAGAGAGCAGCAGACTGAGGGTCAGTCTCAGCAGAGGGAGAGAGCAGCAGACTGAGGGTCAGTCTCAGCAGAGGGAGAGAGCAGCAGACTGAGGGTCAGTCTCAGCAGAGGGAGAGAGCAGCAGACTGAGGGTCAGTCTCAGCAGAGGGAGAGAGCAGCAGACTGAGGGTCAGTCTCAGCAGAGGGAGAGAGCAGCAGACTGCAGGTCAGTCTCAGCAGAGGGACAGAGCAGCAGACTGAGGGTCAGTCTCAACAGAGGGAGATAGCAGCAGACTGAGGGTCAGTCTCAGCAGAAGGAGAGAGCAGCAGACTGAGGGTCAGTCTCAGCAGAGGGAGAGAGCAGCAGACTGAGGGTCAGTCTCAGCAGAGGGAGAGAGCAGCAGACTGCAGGGCAGTCTCAGCAGAGGGACAGAGCAGCAGACTGAGGGTCAGTCTCAACAGAGGGAGATAGCAGCAGACTGAGGGTCAGTCTCAGCAGAAGGAGAGAGCAGCAGACTGAGGGTCAGTATCAGAGGAGAGAGAGAGCAGCAGGCTGAGGGTCAGTCTCAGCAGAGGGAGAGAGCAGCAGACTGAGGGTCAGTCTCAGCAGAGGGAGAGAGCAGCAGACTGAGGGTCAGTCTCAGAGGAGGGAGAGAGCAGCAGGCTGAGGGTCAGTCTCAGCAGAGGGAGAGAGCAGCAGACTGAGGGTCAGTCTCAGCAGAGGGAGAGAGCAGCAGACTGAGGGTCAGTGTCAGCAGAGGGAGATAGCAGCAGCCTGAGGGTCAGTCTCAGCAGAGGTAGAGAGCAGCAGACTGAGGGTCAGTCTCAGCAGAGGGAGAGAGCAGAAGACTGAGGGTCAGTCTCAGCAGAGGGAGAGAGCAGCAGACTGAGGGTCAGTCTCAGCAGAGGGAGAGAGCAGCAGACTGAGGGTCAGTCTCAGCATAGGGAGAGAGCAGCAGACTGAGGGTCAGTCTCAGCATAGGGAGAGAGCAGCAGACTGAGGGTCAGTCTCAGAGGAGGGAGAGAGCAGCAGGCTGAGGGTCAGTCTCAGCAGAGGGAGAGAGCAGCAGACTGAGGGTCAGTCTCAGCAGAGGGAGAGTGCAGCAGACTCAGGGTCCGTCGCTCAACATCCCTCCGCTCTCTCTTTCCTCCACTGACACTGACCCAAAAGGGACACCGTCTTCCATCTGATCGCATTATTTCTGCCTCATGCACAAATTCAGGTTGTTACTGCTATGAACAGAGAAAGTGAAATATTACCTCGCTATTAAAAAACACCCAAGTCACTAATAATAATAACAACGCAAGCCTACAGATACACTTTCCTACTCGTTCATTACTGCTGCAGTGCTTGTTGTAGCGCCGAGTGGAAATAGGAACAACGTGTCATGTACTGTCATGTTGTGTCTTGTCTCTGTCCTTTCCCTTCACCCTGTCTCCCTCTGCTGGTCGTTGTTAGGTTACCTTTTCTCCCCCAATTTCCACCAGCTGTGCCTTGTCTCCTCCTAACCACCTCGTCACCCCGTTTCCCACCTGTTCCCTTTTTCCCTCTGATTAGGTCCCTATATCTCTCTCTGTTTTTGTTCCTGTCCTTGTCGGATTCTTGTTTGTTGTGTTTCATGCCTGAACCAGACTGTCGTCATGTTTGCTGTAACCTTGTCTTGTCCTGTCGGAATCTGCCGGTCCGTCTGAGCCTACCTATGTTTGGTAATTAAAGAAGCTCTGTTTAAGTTAATTCGCTTTTGGGTCCTCATTCACGCACCGTAACAGAAGAATCCGACCAAGAATGGACCCAGCGACTTCGGATCCTCTCCACTCAGCCGTCGGGATCCAGGGAGCGATGCTAGGCAGACACGAGCAGGAAGTGTCTGCTGCTCGACATGCCGTTGAGACCCTGGCCACCCAAGTCTCCAACCTCACAGAACAGGTTCACCATCTCCGCCTCGATCCACCGGCCACTTCCAGGGCTTTCGAATCTCCGGAGCCCAGAATCAATAACCCGCCGTGTTACTCTGGGGAGCCCACTGAATGCCGCTCGTTCCTCACCCAGTGTGATATTGTGTTTTCTCTCCACCCCAACACTTACTCCAGGAGCACTGCTCGTGTCGCCTACGTCATATCTCTCCTTATTGGACGGGCTCGTGAGTGGGGCACGGCAATCTGGGAGGCAAGGGCTGAGTGTACTAACCAGTATCAGGACTTTAAGGAGGAGATGATACGGGTTTTTGATCGATCTGTTTTTGGGGAGGAGGCTTCCAGGGCCCTGTCTTCCCTATGTCAAGGCAATCGATCCATAACAGACTACTCTATTGAGTTTCGCACTCTTGCTGTCTCCAGTGGCTGGAACGAGCCGGCCTTGCTCGCTCGTCTTCTGGAGGGTCTCCGCGCAGAGGTAAAGGATGAGATTCTCTCCCGGGAGGTTCCTTCCAGCGTGGATTCCTTGATTGAACTCGCTATTCGCATTGAGCGACGGGTTGATCTTCGTCACCGAGCTCGTGGAAAGGAGCTCGCGCTCTCCGTCGCCCCCCTCTCCGCATCACTACCATCTTCCTCTGCCGGCTCGGGTGCTGAGCCCATGCAGCTGGGAGGTATCCGCATCTCGACTAAGGAGAGGGAACGGAGAATCACCAACCGCCTCTGTCTCTATTGCGGTTCCGCTGGTCATTTTGTCACTTCATGTCCAGTAAAAGGCCAGAGCTCGTCAGTAAGCGGAGGGCTACTGGTGAGCGCTACTACTCCTGTCTCTCCTTCAAGATCCTGCACTACCTTGTCGGTCCATCTACGCTGGACCGGTTCGTCAGCTTCCTGCAGTGCCTTAATAGACTCTGGGGCGGAGGGCTGTTTTATGGACGAGACCTGGGCTCGGGAACATGACATTCCTCTCAGACAGTTAAAGGAGCCCACGGCCTTGTTCGCCCTGGATGGTAGTCCTCTCCCCAGGATTCAGCGTGAGACGCTACCTTTAACCCTCACTGTTTCTGGTAATCATAGTGAAACCATTTCCTTTTTAATTTTTCGTTCACCTTTTACACCTGTTGTTTTGGGCCATCCCTGGCTAGTTTGTCATAATCCTTCCATTAATTGGTCTAGTAATTCTATCCTCTCCTGGAACGTCTCTTGTCATGTGAAATGTTTAATGTCTGCTATCCCTCCTGTTTCCTCTGTCTCTTCTTCACAGGAGGAGCCTGGTGATTTGACAGGGGTGCCGGAGGAATATCACGATCTGCGCACGGTGTTCAGTCGGTCCAGGGCCACCTCTCTTCCTCCACACCGGTCGTATGATTGTAGTATTGATCTCCTTCCGGGAACCACCCCCCCCCGGGGTAGACTATACTCTCTGTCGGCTCCCGAACGTAAGGCTCTCGAAGATTATTTGTCTGTAGCTCTTGACGCCGGTACCATAGTCCCCTCCTCCTCTCCCGCCGGAGCGGGGTTTTTTTTTGTCAAGAAGAAGGACGGGTCTCTGCGTCCCTGCATAGATTATCGAGGGCTGAATGACATAACAGTGAAGAATCGTTATCCGCTTCCTCTTATGTCTTCAGCCTTCGAGATCCTGCAGGGAGCCAGGTTTTTCACTAAGTTGCACCTTCGTAACGCTTACCATCTCGTGCGCATCAGGGAGGGGGACGAGTGGAAGACGGCGTTTAACACTCCGTTAGGGCACTTTGAATACCGGGTTCTTCCTTTCGGCCTCGCTAACGCTCCAGCTGTCTTTCAGCCATTAGTCAATGATGTCCTGAGAGACATGCTGAACATCTTTGTTTTCGTTTACCTTGACGATATCCTGATTTTTTCACCGTCACTCCAGATTCATGTTCAGCACGTTCGACGTGTCCTCCAGCGCCTTTTAGAGAATTGTCTTTTTGTGAAGGCTGAGAAGTGCACTTTTCATGCCTCCTCCGTCACATTTCTCGGTTCTGTTATTTCCGCTGAAGGCATTAAGATGGATCCCGCTAAAGTCCAAGCTGTCATTGATTGGCCCGTCCCTAAGTCACGCGTCGAGCTGCAGCGCTTTCTCGGCTTCGCGAACTTCTATCGTCGTTTCATCCGTAATTTCGGTCAGGTGGCAGCTCCTCTCACAGCCCTTACTTCTGTCAAGACGTGCTTTGAGTGGTCCGTTTCCGCCCAGGGAGCTTTTGATCTCCTCAAGAATCGTTTTACATCCGCTCCTATCCTTGTTACACCTGACGTCTCTAGACAGTTCGTTGTCGAGGTTGACGCGTCAGAGGTGGGCGTGGGAGCCATTCTTTCTCAGCGCTCCCTCTCTGACGACAAGGTCCACCCATGCGCGTATTTTTCTCATCGCCTGTCGCCGTCGGAACGTAACTATGATGTGGGTAACCGCGAACTGCTCGCCATCCGGTTAGCCCTAGGCGAATGGCGACAGTGGTTGGAGGGGGCGACCGTTCCTTTTGTCGTTTGGACTGACCATAGGAACCTTGAGTACATCCGTTCTGCCAAACGACTTAATGCGCGTCAGGCGCGTTGGGCGCTGTTTTTCGCTCGTTTCGAGTTCGTGATTTCTTATCGTCCGGGCTCTAAGAACACCAAGCCTGATGCTTTGTCTCGTCTCTTCAGTTCTTCAGTAGCCTCCACTGACCCCGAGGGGATTCTCCCTGAGGGGCGTGTTGTCGGGTTGACTGTCTGGGGAATTGAGAGGCAGGTAAAACAAGCGCTCACTCACACTCCGTCGCCGCGCGCTTGTCCTAGGAACCTTCTTTTCGTTCCCGTTCCTACTCGTCTGGCCGTTCTTCAGTGGGCTCACTCTGCCAAGTTAGCCGGCCACCCTGGCGTTCGGGGTACGCTTGCTTCCATTCGCCAGCGTTTTTGGTGGCCCACCCGGGAGCATGACACGCGTCGTTTCGTGGCTGCTTGTTCGGTCTGCGCGCAGACTAAGTCCGGTAACTCTCCTCCTGCTGGCCGTCTCAGGCCGCTTCCTATTCCCTCTCGACCGTGGTCTCACATCGCCTTAGATTTTGTCACCGGACTGCCTTCGTCAGCGGGGAAGACTGTTATTCTTACGGTTGTCGATAGGTTCTCTAAGGCGGCTCATTTCATTCCCCTTGCTAAGCTTCCTTCTGCTAAAGAGACGGCACAAATCATCATCGAGAATGTTTTCAGAATTCATGGCCTTCCGTCAGACGTCGTTTCGGACAGAGGTCCGCAATTCACGTCTCAATTTTGGAGGGAGTTTTGCCGTTTGATTGGGGCTTCCGTCAGTCTCTCTTCCGGCTTTCACCCCCAGTCTAACGGTCAAGCAGAACGGGCCAATCAGACTATTGGTCGCATCTTACGCAGTCTTTCTTTTCGCAACCCTGCGTCTTGGTCAGAACAGCTCCCCTGGGCAGAATACGCCCACAACTCGCTTCCTTCGTCTGCGACCGGGCTATCTCCTTTTCAGAGTAGCCTCGGGTACCAGCCTCCGCTGTTCTCATCTCAGTTCGCCGAGTCCAGCGTCCCCTCCGCTCAGGCTTTTGTCCAACGTTGCGAGCGCACCTGGAAGAGGGTCAGGTCTGCACTTTGCCGTTATAGGACGCAGACTGTGAGGGCTGCTAATAAGCGTAGAACTAAGAGTCCTAGATATTGTCGCGGTCAGAGAGTTTGGCTCTCCACTCAGAACCTTCCCCTTAAGACGGCTTCTCGCAAGTTGACCCCGCGGTTCATTGGTCCGTTCCGTATTTCTCGGGTCATTAATCCTGTCGCAGTTCGACTTCTTCTTCCGCGATACCTTCGTCGCGTCCACCCGGTCTTCCATGTCTCCTGCATCAAGCCCGTCCTTCGCGCCCCCGCTCGTCTTCCCCCCCCCCCCCCCCATCCTTGTCGAGGGCGCACCCATCTACAGGGTCCGTAGAATTTTGGACATGCGTCCTCGGGGCCGTGGTCACCAGTACCTCGTAGATTGGGAGGGGTACGGTCCTGAGGAGAGGAGTTGGGTTCCCTCTCGGGACGTGCTGGACCGTGCGCTGATCGAGGATTTCCTCCGTTGCCGCCAGGTTTCCTCCTCGAGTGCGCCAGGAGGCGCTCGGTGAGTGGGGGGGTACTGTCATGTACTGTCATGTTGTGTCTTGTCTCTGTCCTTTCCCTTCACCCTGTCTCCCTCTGCTGGTCGTTGTTAGGTTACCTTTTCTCCCCCAATTTCCACCAGCTGTGCCTTGTCTCCTCCTAACCACCTCGTCACCCCGTTTCCCACCTGTTCCCTTTTTCCCTCTGATTAGGTCCCTATATCTCTCTCTGTTTTTGTTCCTGTCCTTGTCGGATTCTTGTTTGTTGTGTTTCATGCCTGAACCAGACTGTCGTCATGTTTGCTGTAACCTTGTCTTGTCCTGTCGGAATCTGCCGGTCCGTCTGAGCCTACCTATGTTTGGTAATTAAAGAAGCTCTGTTTAAGTTAATTCGCTTTTGGGTCCTCATTCACGCACCGTAACACAACGAGCATTTTATGGGTTATAAAAGTGTTGAATACAAAGTGTTGACAGTGCTGAGTAAGAACTTAAACATGAACTCACTACACACATACAGTTGGGCAAAAAAGTATTTAGTCAGCCACCAATTGTGCAAGTTCTCCCACTTAAAAAGATGAGCGAGGCCTGTAATTTTCATCATAGGTACACTTCAAGAAAATCACATTGTAGGATTTTTTTATGAATTTATTTGCAAATTATGGTGGAAAATAAGTACTTGGTCACCTACAAACAAGCAAGATTTCTGGCTCTCACAGACCTGTAACTTCTTCTTCTTTAAGAGGCTCCTCTGTCCTGTGGCTGTGACAATAACCGAACCATGGCCTACCCGGAGCAAACTGTTGGCTGCATTGGCTGCACCTACCACCAACAGCCCGAGACTAATAACAAACATTTAGGAACACAAGGCTTTATCGTTTGGGTTTTTTTACAGAAATGTTTGGCGATTGCCTGGTAATGCCTGAGAGATGGACAAGTTGATCACGATAAACCGGTTGGTGAACACTGGTGTAGGCCAACGATTGGATGTCTCCAAAAATAAGATCTGCATTTATGACTGATGCAATTTCAATGTGTTTTATCGACAGTTTCCAGACATTTTTTACCTGAAGTTACTATCATTAGTTAAAAAATCTAAACACTTTTAAACATGCATTCTGTTATTCTAATTAAGTTTCTGTTTTTGTCAATCTGATGACCTACTGTTTACAAATGTATAACTAAATTCTAACATACCCGCAATGTCCAAATTTGTATCTCTCCCTGTTGATTATTCACACGGGAATCAAGTGCAAAAGTATTTGCACTGAATGCACTGAGATCCCTGACATTTTAACAATTCATGTCCCAATAGAGAGATATGTCAGATGAATCATTAGTCCCATGAAAGCATTTACATAGCCAGAAAATACTCCAAGCCAGTCACTTCAAATGAAATAAAAAGGTGCCTAACCTAGTGTACACATTCAATTCTGAATACAAAACGCTTCCTCAATAAAGCTAGCTAGGTGACAAGTTACTTTCGCAATACGTTTTGAAGAATAAGCTAGCGCTGTCCAACATTAGCTTGATACTGTGCCAGTCACTGAAACGATGTTGCAACCAACACCCACAACTGGTTGCGTGGTGGCCTGGTCGCAGCCAACAACAGAACCAATTTGTGCTTAAAACTGCAGGCTATGCAACAAAGGCTGCACCAACCACACAGAACCACTCATACCATCACAACTTCCAGAGAAAACCCCAGCAAAGACTGGAAGCGGACTTGTTCACTCTGCTAGTAGTGGACTACTTCTCAAAGTATGTATGAATTACAAACCTGTCACTAACAAATGTCTGCAGATGTTGTAATCCATCTGAAAGTCCTTTTTGTTTTGCCCACCATGTGGTACCCTGAGGCAATGGTTATGGATAACGGATCTCAGTTCTCCCAGAAGACCCCTTTCTGACTTTGCTGCCAAGTATGGATTTTGCCTTGTCACTGCTAGACCCATCAATCACAAACACAGCAGCGATCAGCTCATGGGAAAAGGATAGAAAGAGTGAGGATCAGCAACGAGCGCCACAGAGTCCAGCGACCTCAGCAGACTCCCACTTGGAAAACAGGTGTGGGTGAATTGACTCAAAAGTCACAGGAAACAATGCCGAGGAGGGAAACATGCAGCACCACGATCCTCTATGGTGGAAGTTCCCCCACGGGTCCGTCCGCAGGAACAGACATGACCTCATCCATATGGATGAACCTGAGAATAACAACGCTAAAGCAGGAGAGGATTCAAGTGTCTTCACCGTTCCGACACACCGGGTCAACACCAACACACAAGGTCACCGCGGCTGTATCTGCTACACTCCTACCGCCATAAGGGCAGAATAATCTCTTGAGGTCTGTTGAGAGGAGGGCCCTTTTACCCCTAGTTCTCTGAAAGGGGGGAGTTGCGATGTCATTTGCATATTGTATCCTGATTGGCCGTATGCTAATGATAGCCCGTGGGAATGGTTGGTGAGGAAAGATTCTCCCTGTAATGTGAAGCAACGTCATGCTGGCAATAAATTAGCTTTCATAAAGCTGCACCGTTAGTAGCTATTTTACTCACAAAATAGACAAGACCAACAGTAAATAGTATTTATTTATCATTAACAGCTGATTTTCTAGCGGGAAGTGAAAAACCAGAAGCCCATTTATGGCAATATGGTGTAAACTGGACTCCCCAACCCACCCCAGATCTCTTTTAAGAGACAACTAATAAATGAAAATAAGCATACACTGTGTGTGTGTGTGTGTGTGTGTGTGTGTGTGTGTGTGTGTGTGTGTGTGTGTGTGTGTGTGTGTGTGCGCGCGCGTGTGTCGGGAAAGGGAGGGGCTGTCAAAAACTATACACAAAAAGAGAATGGTAAAAAAAAAAGGGTCAAAAGGTCAAAATATCCCCTCCAGTAAACAAACCCAGGACCTTCAAATCCCGGGGTGGTGCCGCTAACCATTACTCTACCATCTTTACTCTATAAAGATATGTCAACTTAACACTCTATTTAATTGGGACTGTCTGGTGATGTCAACAAATATTCATTCCAAAATGTTTTTGTTCATTCACTCAGGACACATTGAATGTTTATTTCTCTTGCTTGGGATTATTATTTTTCTGTTTTATGTAATTGTCTTAAACAGTTGATTTGTTGAAAATAGTTTCATTTCATCACGTAGCTATAAAAATGAGCAAGCATGGAAGTTTATTTTTGACTGCAAACAGGTCTCGCAAGCGAGCAGTGATCATTATGATGTTGTTGTTGTTTACCTGGATGCTTTGTGTACAACCCTGACACTTTTTACTTGTGGATGGCGACTTCACGTTTTCGGGAAAACATTGAAAAGTAACTCGAAACTGTGTTGATCAGTCGGCTCACATTTGGATTAGCAGACTGAATGAATGTATACAGTAAGGGATATCATTTGGATTAGCAGACTGAATTAATGCATACAGTAAGGGATATCATTTGGATTAGCAGACTGAATACAGTAAGGGATATCATTTGGATTAGCAGACTGAATGAATGCATACAGTAAGGGATATCATTTGGATTAGCAGACTGAATACAGTAAGGGATATCATTTGGATTAGCAGACTGAATTAATGCATACAGTAAGGGATATCATTTGTATTAGCAGACTGAATGAATGCATACAGTAAGGGATATCATTTGGATTAGCAGACTGAATGAATGTATACAGTAAGGGATATCATTTGGATTAGCAGACTGAATGAATGCATACAGTAAGGGATATCATTTGGATTAGCAGACTGAATTAATGCATACAGTAAGGGATATCATTTGGATTAGCAGACTGAATGAATGCATACAGTAAGTGATATAATTTGGATTAGCAGACTGAATGAATGCATACAGTAAGGGATATCATTTGGATTAGCAGACTGAATTAATGCATACAGTAAGGGATATCATTTGGATTAGCAGACTGAATTAATGCATACAGTAAGGGATATCATTTGGATTAGCAGACTGAATTAATGCATACAGTAAGGGATATCATTTGGATTAGCAGACTGAATTAATGCATACAGTAAGGGATATCATTTGGATTAGCAGACTGAATTAATGCATACAGTAAGGGATATCATTTGGATTAGCAGACTGAATTAATGCATACAGTAAGGGATATCATTTGGATTAGCAGACTGAATGAATGCATACAGTAAGGGATATCATTTGCTCTGGATCTTCTAACAGCAATGTGTCGTTTCTGGTGTGTTATAAATTAGCGGCGTGACATTTTTTCCCAAAAGTTGCCAAAGTTTGGTGTACCTAACTGGCTAAAATAGCAGCCAAGTATCACCCGGTTTTAAGGACTCTGATATTCTGCTGAAAAGATCTGAGCATTGTCAGAAATGCTACAAAAAGATAGCACGTCGTTGGTGTTTCCTGGGCAGAAACGTGCACGTGAGAGCGGTAAATTGTGAATTTAATCAAAACTGTTGCACCTACAAACGTATTCAGTTCAAATGGATCTTATTAAGTCTAATGGCCGCCTTATGGACTCTGTAGTCTTGTTTAAATCCGGCATCTAGAATTTGAGCTAAGTTTGAGCGAAAAAAATTGTCTGCCAACTCTGATGCTAACGACCCTGTCAAAAATCCCATATAGTGGTTCTCGGCGACAGTTGGACGGAGAGTGACAAGAGTTGGGGAGGGTGTTGTGTACCTCCAATCAAGTTGATTTGTACATTTCTTTGACAATGGTGTCATATCGGCTTACATATGATGGTATGGAGATTTAATTTAGCTGAGCTTCAACTATAATATCTAGAACAAAAGTGGCCGTCACAGTGAGTGGTTGGTCTATTACCAACAAGCAGCTCTGTTTTACGTTGTAATTACATTGTTTTCCTGAGCATACTGGCACCTTAGTCAAAGGCTTCTGAGAGCCTTAAGACTGTTTGTCATGGAAATTAGCCCTCCTCTGAGCCAAAACAATTATGGCAATGCTACAGGTCTGCTGTAAGCGTGGCATGGCATGTCAAAGTACAGGCAGGACGTCAGACAAACAGCCTTGGGTAGGAGGAAGTGATTGGTTCACACCGGTTTGAGTGGTTTATGTAGACATTGCAGATGTTTCTGATAAGTTAGTACATCATACGAGGTGCTTTATAATGCATTAAACATTCAAAGTTTATAAGGAGATAGAATACATTTTACTAACTTGGTTGCAACAAACACTTTCTCTTGTGGTACATTTTCACAACTGTTAGTAGAAAACTCCAAACGGGTCACACTAGTAACACAGCCAGTCGTTTCATTAAAACCCTGTCATTGTGCATTCATTTGGACTGTAAACATCTCTCACGACACACAACCATCGATTCAAAATAGAAGTTTATTGTGAAATGTAAGGGGAACATTGGTTTAATCACCCATAACACAACATAATGATATATTTTTTTTCAATTTATTCATTTTAACTACCAGTTAATCTAATTGAAAACAATGCAAGATACGTATTTCAAAAACGCCCTTAGAGGTGCGGAAAGTAATATGCTACAATACTGTTGTCACGTCCTGACCTTTAGTTCCTTTTTTATGCCTCTGTTTTAGTTTGGTCAGGGCGTGAGTTGGGGTGGGCATTCTAGGTTTTGTTCTATGTTTGAATTTCTATGTGTTTGGCCTGGTATGGTTCCCAATCAGAGGCAGCTGTTTATCGTTGTCTCTGATTGAGAACCATACTTAGGCAGCCTGTTTTTCCACTATGATTTGTGGGTAGTTGTTTTCTGTGTCTGTGTTTTACCATACAGAACTGTTTCGGTTTTCATTTATTTCTCTTCTTCTTTTGTTTTCTGTGTTCAGTTTAATAAATATATTATGGACACTTACCACGCTGCGCATTGGTCCGATCTCTGATACTCCTCGTCAGAAGAGGAGGAGAACTGTTACAACTGTAGATTACAGCTTTCACTTTAGGCAATACTCATACATAACCCAACAAAATGTACAGAAAATGTATCATTTCCATAATATCTATCCAATATTTAATCGAAGGTGTGATCAATGAAGACATTCTCTACAATCTCTCATGCAAAAACAAAAAAAATAATTTCAGATATACTGTTTGTAATCAAGCATTTGGCCATAAATTCTCATCCACATCACAGTGAATGTCCTCATTGTACATGCACCATGGGGAAAACCTTTTGGCTTGGCGAATCCAAGCTTGACATTGGTCTGCATTGATGTCGTCGCGTACCTCATCCATGGCCAGAAAGAGAGTGGCACACTCACGGGGATGGCGATTGTACACCTTCCATCTTCATGCTGAAAACAAATCCTCAATAGGGCTGAGGAAAGAAGAGTATGGGGGTAGGTATAGGGTCACGAATCAGGGACTGGGCACGAAACCATGCCTGAAACACCTCTGCACGGTGGAACCTGACATTGACCCACACAATGACCGCTTCAACTTGACAGGCCTGCTCAATTTAATTTCATTGAGAAACATAATGAGGTGTGCAGCGTTGTAGGATCCAAGTAATGGCCTAAGTCCTACCACACCATGTTCAGAGATACATTGTATTAGGATAGTATTCAGATCCCTTGACTTTTTCCCCCGCAAAAAATGTACATTAAAGCCTTATTCTAAAATGGATTTAATATTATTTTTTTTTTTTCATCAATCTACATGCAATAACCCATAATGACATAGCGAAAACAGGTGTTTAGACTTTTTGCATATTTTTTAAAATATTATTTAGATAAGAATTCAGACCTTCTGCTATGAGACTCAAAACTGGTACAGAGAGATCCTTGATGAAAACCTGCTCTTTGTTTGTACTATTTTCTACGTCGTAGAACAATAGTGGAATCATCAAAACCATGAAATAACACATATGGAATCATGTAGTAACCAAAAAAGTGTTAAACAAATGAAATACATTTTCGATTTTCAATTATTCAAAGTAGCCACCCTTTGGCTAATTTGGAAGGAAGACGCAGAGTTACCTCTGCTGCAGAGGTTAAAGTTCATTAGAGTTACCAGCCTCAGAAATTGCAGCCCAAATAAATGCTTCACAAAGTTCAAGTAACAGCACCTCTCAACATCAACTGTTCAGAGGAGACTGAGTGAATCAGCATTCTGCAGCGATACGGTCGAATTGCTGCAAAAAAAAAACACCACTAAAGGACATCAATAAGAAGAAGAGAATTGCTTGGGCCAAGAAATGGACTTTAGACTGGTGGAAATCTGTCCTTTGTACTGATTTGAGATTTTTGGTTCCAACCGCCATGTCTTTGTGAGACGCCGAGTAGGTGAACGGATTGTCTCTACATGTGTGGTTCCCATCGTGAAGCATGGAGGAGAAGGTGTGATGGTGTGGGGATGCTTTTCTGGTGACACAGTCTGTGAGTTATTTAGAATTCAAGGTACACTTAACCAGCATGGCTACCACAGCATTATGCAGCGATACGCCATCCCATCTGGTTTGCACTTAGTTGGACTATAATTTATTTTTCAAAAGGACAATGACCCAACACATCTCCAGGCTGTGGAAGGGCTATTTGACAAAGAAATAGAGTGCTGCATCAGACGACCTGGTCTCCACAATCACCTGACCTCAAACCAGATGAGATGATTTGGGATGAGTTAGGCCGTAGACTGATGGAAAATCAGCCCAAAAGTGCTCAGCATATGTGGGAGCTCCTTCAAGACTGTTGGAAAGCATTCCAGGTGAAGCTGGTGGAGAGAATGCCAAGAGTGTGCAAAGCATACTTGTGAACATTTTACCACATACTTGTGAACATTTTACCACATACTTGTGAACATTTTACCATATACTTGTGAACATTTTACCACATACTTGTGAACATTTTACAACATACTTGTGAACATTTTACCACATACGTGTGAACATTTTACCATATACTTGTGAACATTTTACCACATACTTGTGAACATTTTACCACATACTTGTGAACATTTTACCACATACTTGTGAACATTTTACCACATACTTGTGAACATTTTACCAAAGTGATACCAACAACAAAAAACAATGCGCATGTATTTTTTATTTAACCAGGCAAGTCAGTTAAGAACAAATTCTTATTTGCAATGACGGCCTCCCCCGGCCAAAGCCAGACGACGAGGGGCCAATTGTGCATCACCCTATGGGACTCCCAGTCACAGCCAGATGTGACGCAGCCTGGATTTGAACCAGATACTGCAGTGACACCTCTTGCACTGAGTTGCTAGAGTCTTAGACCACTGCGCCACTAAATACTAAACACAAATGGAAAATAGTAAAACCATTGGAGGGAAGTGCAGTAATGCTTGGTGCCGCGGCAGCCTGAATGTCTGTGAGTCTGTGTCGTTTCACTGTTTGACTGACAGAGTCTATCTAAAAACATGGCAGGTAGGTACCTTGACTGCCTTGTAAGTTTTTTGCCATTAAAATGATATTCAATTAGGCTTTGATGGCTTATTGCCTGAAACCACGCCTTTATAATGATTTCAGGTAGAACATTCAAATTGAAATATTTTTATTGCCTTGGAGCCCCATCAAAATAATTGTTTTGATGTGCCCTGTATTTTATTTGGCACTGACGTTAATTGGAAACTATCCTAGCCAGGGAAAAGTATATTTTAAGAGGTATGTTGACTGAAATGTGCTACAGTCCCTTGGCTTGATATTATGGAATTTGAGTCCAACATCAGGCTAGCAGAAAGCCAGTCAGTGGTTTTTTGGGGAGACGGTGTTTCTATGTACAATGTTGTCACTTTGATTGTGTGTCCAATGCTGCATAATAATAGCGGGGGATAATGATCAGGTTTGGGGGAGGATGTTGTTGAAACACAACTAGCATCTCAATTTCTATGGAAAACCTTCTCTTATGGTTCACTGAATGCTTTTCCATCTGGGACGTTTGTATCGCTTTCCTCGAATTGGTTTTAAAAAAAATACAAATATATATATATATATTTTTTTTAAAGAGTAGAGTAATTATCCCATATATACAGGAACTACTGCTGTACACACACACACACACACGTTATATTAATGTACTGTCCATACTATCTATACACACCATGCTATATAACTATTGCTGTACACCCCTTGTCTATTCATGTGCTGTCCATACTGTCTGTTCAAGACTCTGACATTGCTCGTTCTGATATTTCTATATTTCTTCATTTATTTTATTTTTCCTGTTTAGATGTATCTGTATTGTGTTGTATTGTGACTAATAACATTGGGTTTGATTTGAAATAGGTAGAGTAAACAACAAGTACATCATTTAGTACTGATAAATCTTATATCATTAAGTACTGATTCATCCTATATCATTTAGTACTGATACATCCTATATCATTGAGTCCTGATAAATCCTATATATTTAACTACTGATAAATCCTATATCATTAAGTACTGATACATTCTATATCATTAAGTACTGATAAATCCTATTTCATTTAGTACTGATAAATCCTATATATTTTACTACTGATAAATCCTATATCATTAAGTACTGATACATTCTATATCATTAAGTACTGACAAATCCTATATCATTTAGTCCTGATAAATCCTATATCATTTAGTACTGATAAATCCTATATATTTTACTACTGATAAATCCTATATCATTAAGTACTGATACATTCTATATCATTAAGTACTGATAAATCCTATATCATTAAGTACTGATAGATGCTATATAATTTAGTGCTGATTAATCCTAGATGAAAACAAGCCAATTCCAAGAGTTTATACCGGACAGTCAGACAGGCATAAAGCCATGGTACACAACACTCTACAGTACTGCATCAAATAGGTTATATCTGGTATTTCAGGAATTCAATGCTGGTGAATCCCCTCATCGTAACAGAGAAATATTCCAAATATATATATCTTTTTTTCTGTTCCTTTGTTTACATGCGCTACCTGTCAGCGTGTCATGTCACGGCGTACAGTTCCCCCAGAATCCACTTCTCTTTTCTTCTACCTACTTCAGATCCAAAAACATTGAAGTCACATGATCAAAGCCATTGGATAATCCTGGAACTACTGCGTTGTTTTAATCCCAGTGAGAGAAACAATGTACCACGGTAAACACACACACACACAAAAAAATATCAGAAACAGAAGTCAACGGAATTGCAGTTGACTAAATGTAGCAACAACAAGGCACTTTGTAGTGGATAGCAAGGAAGTTAGCTGACTGGATAAAGCATCTCATTGTAAGTGTGGAGAATGCCAGTGGTGCCTAATGGCCCCCACTCACCCGACATACCAATGTGTGTGTGTCCCCCCCCCCAAAAAGGCCCTATCTGCTCGACACTGAGAGTGAATGGTGCTCTTGTTCTCAGGTTTATAAGGCCTTGAATGTGAACAGCATGGTTCATATCCTGCACGGGCTATGACGGCGTAGGGAAGGAAAGATAATGGAGCTCATTAGTGTAGCTATTTTGCTAGCTTGCTTCAGAATGAAGGTTGTGGGTGGTTGCTCTTCTTTACCTAGTTATTTTATTTTGCTAACTTTTAAAGTCAGCGAAGTTACACCACAACTCTTTTAAACTCATATTTCTGATCATGCAACATTTTTCTCACAAAAAAATAAAAAAAATAATCTAATTTCTAAAATTCCCCCCCAAAATGTCTAATTTGTATCATCACAGTTACAACGACCGTCTTTGCTCTGGATGAGACCAAAACATCAGTACGTGGGTTGGTGTGTAATCCAAGGACCTTTTACTATGCATGTCGATCTATCAGCTCTACCAGTGTACCAGACCAGAGGTGGACTTGTAAGGATAGGCAGTCAGAAGTTTAATTCTACGGCATTACAATGACATTGACTTAAATCTCATAACCGTTGTGGTCAGATTTCAGATAATGAAAAACACACAACACAGAGTTCATTTTAACACTCAGAGATTGATTCACATACTGTATAGTTGCATTGCGTCTAGTTTATTGATGAAATATTCACGCCGGAGATATACATGGATTACATGTCGGCTGCATCCCAAATGACACCGTTTTCCCTATGTAGTGCACTACTTTTGGCCAAAGCCCAATAGGGCCCCAGTCAAATGTAGTGCGCTTTTTAAGAAACGTGGGTGCCATTTGGAATGTCTGATAAAGCTTCTCTGACAGCTGTAATAAATGAACATGCCTGCTATGAACACTATTATTCTGTTCTGCTAAGAGAATAACGTGATTTGAATGCTGTTAAAATATGCAGGCATGCTCATTACAGACCCAGGAAATACCTTGTGTGTGTGTGTGTGTGTGTGTGTGTGTGTGTGTGTGTGTGTGTGTGTGTGTGTGTGTGTGTGTGTGTGTGTGTGTGTGAAGAAAGGGAAACAGCGGTGGATTATCAATGCAAGCTATCCAACTCAAACAGCCCACTCACTTTGTTAGAAAGTCAAATATTGAACACCATCCTCAGTTTTACATTTATATATTTATTTATACAAAAAAAATAAAAAATCTCCCTTTTTCTCCCCAATTTCATGATATCCAACTGGTAGTTACAGTCTTGTCCCATTGCTGAAACTCATGATATCCAATTGGTAGTTATAGTTTTGTCCCATTGCTGAAACTCATGATATCCAATTGGTAGTTACAGTCTTGTCCCATTGCTGAAACTCATGATATCCAATTGGTAGTTACAGTCTTGTCCCATTGCTGAAACTCATGATATCCAATTGGTAGTTACAGTCTTGTCCCATTGCTGAAACTCATGATATCCAATTGGTAGTTACAGTCTTGTCCCATTGCTGAAACTCATGATATCCAATTGGTTGTTACAGTCTTGTCCCATTGCTGAAACTCATGATATCCAATTGGTAGTTACAGTCTTGTCCCATTGCTGAAACTCATGATATCCAATTGGTAGTTACAGTCTTGTCCCATTGCTGAAACTCATGATATCCAATTGGTAGTTACAGTCTTGTCCCATTGCTGAAATTCATGATATCCAATTGGTAGTTACAGTCTTGTCCCATTGCTGAAACTCATGATATCCAATTGGTAGTTACAGTCTTGTCCAATTGCTGAAAGTCATGATATCCAATTGGTAGTTACAGTCTTGTCCCATTGCTGAAACTCATGATATCCAATTGGTAGTTACAGTCTTGTCCCATTGCTGAAACTCATGATATCCAATTGGTAGTTACAGTCTTGTCCCACTGCTGAAACTCATGATATCCAATTGGTTGTTACAGTCTTGTCCCATTGCTGAAAGTCATGATATCCAATTGGTAGTTACAGTCTTGTCCCATTGCTGAAAGTCATGATATCCAATTGGTAGTTACAGTCTTGTCCCATTGCTGAAACTCATGATATCCAATTGGTAGTTACAGTCTTGTCCCATTGCTGAAACTCATGATATCCAATTGGTAGTTACAGTCTTGTCCCATTGCTGAAACTCATGATATCCAATTGGTAGTTACAGTCTTGTCCCATTGCTGAAACTCATGATATCCAATTGGTAGTTACAGTCTTGTCCCATTGCTGAAACTCATGATATCCAATTGGTAGTTACAGTCTTGTCCCATTACTGAAACTCATGATATCCAATTGGTAGTTACAGTCTTGTCCAATTGCTGAAACTCATGATATCCAATTGGTAGTTACAGTCTTGTCCCATTGCTGAAACTCATGATATCCAATTGGTAGTTACAGTCTTGTCCCATTGCTGAAACTCATGATATTCAATTGGTTGTTACTGTCTTGTCCCATTGCTGAAACTTATGATATCCAATTGGTTGTTACAGTCTTGTCCCATTGCTAAAACTCATGATATCCAATTGGTAGTTACAGTCTTGTCCCATTGCTGAAACTCATGATATCCAATTGGTAGTTACAGTCTTGTCCCATTGCTGAAACTCATGATATCCAATTGGTAGTTACAGTCTTGTCCCATTACTGAAACTCATGATATCCAATTGGTAGTTACAGTCTTGTCCCATTGCTGAAACTCATGATATCCAATTGGTAGTTACAGTCTTGTCCCATTGCTGAAACTCATGATATCCAATTGGTAGTTACAGTCTTGTCCCATTACTGAAACTCATGATATCCAATTGGTAGTTACAGTCTTGTCCCATTGTTGAAACTCATGATATCCAATTGGTAGTTACAGTCTTGTCCCATTGCTGAAACTCATGATATCCAATTGGTAGTTACAGTCTTGTCCCATTGCTGAAACTCATGATATCCAATTGGTTGTTACAGTCTTGTCCCATTGCTGAAACTCGTGATATCCAATTGGTAGTTACAGTCTTGTCCCATTGCTGAAACTCATGATATCTAATTGGTAGTTACAGTCTTGTCCCATTGCTGAAACTCATGATATCCAATTGGTAGTTACAGTCTTGTCCCATTGCTGAAACTCATGATATCCAATTGGTAGTTACAGTCTTGTCCCATTGCTGAAACTCATGATATCCAATTGATTGTTACAGTCTTGTCCCATTGCTGAAACGTATGATATCCAATTGGTTGTTACAGTCTTGTCCCATTGCTGAAACTCATGATATCCAATTGGTAGTTACAGTCTTGTCCCATTGCTGAAACGCATGATATCCAATTGGTAGTTACAGTCTTGTCCCATTGCTGAAACTCATGATATCCAATTGGTAGTTACAGTCTTGTCCCATTGCTGAAACTCATGATATCCAATTGGTAGTTACAGTCTTGTCCCATTGCTGAAACTCATGATATCCAATTGGTAGTTACAGTCTTGTCCCATTGCTGAAACTCATGATATCCAATTGGTAGTTACAGTCTTGTCCCATTACTTAAACTCATGATATCCAATTGGTAGTTACAGTCTTGTCCCATTACTGAAACTCATGATATTCAATTGGTAGTTACAGTCTTGTCCAATTGCTGAAAGTCATGATATCCAATTTGTAGTTACAGTCTTGTCCCATTGCTGAAACTCATGATGTCCAATTGGTAGTTACAGTCTTGTCCCATTGCTGAAACTCATGATATCCAATTGGTAGTTACAGTCTTGTCCCATTGCTGAAACTCATGATATCCAATTGGTAGTTACAGTCTTGTCCCATTGCTGAAACTCATGATATCCAATTGGTAGTTACAGTCTTGTCCCATTGCTGAAACTCATGATATCCAATTGGTAGTTACAGTCTTGTCCCATTGCTGAAACTCATGATATCCAATTGGTAGTTACAGTCTTGTCCCATTGCTGAAACTCATGATATCCAATTGGTAGTTACAGTCTTGTCCAATTGCTGAAACTCATGATATCCAATTGGTAGTTACAGTCTTGTCCCATTGCTGAAACTCATGATATCCAATTGGTAGTTACAGTCTTGTCCCATTGCTGAAACTCATGATATCCAATTGGTAGTTACAATCTTGTCCCATTACTGAAACTCATGATATCCAATTGGTAGTTACAGTCTTGTCCAATTGCTCAAAGTCATGATATCCAATTGGTAGTTACAGTCTTGTCCCATTACTGAAACTCATGATATCCAATTGGTAGTTACAGTCTTGTCCCATTGCTGAAAGTCATGATATCCAATTGGTAGTTACAGTCTTGTCCCATTGCTGAAACTCATGATATCCAATTGGTAGTTACAGTCTTGTCCCATTGCTGAAACTCATGATATCCAATTGGTAGTTACAGTCTTGTCCCATTGCTGAAACTCATGATATCCAATTGGTAGTTACAGTCTTGTCCCATTGCTGAAACTCATGATATCCAATTGGTAGTTACAGTCTTGTCCAATTGCTGAAACTCATGATATCCAATATGTAGTTACAGTCTTGTCCCATTGCTGAAACTCATGATATCCAATTGGTAGTTACAGTCTTGTCCCATTGCTGAAACTCATGATATCCAATTGGTAGTTACAGTCTTGTCCCATTACTGAAACTCATGATATCCAATTGGTAGTTACAGTCTTGTCCAATTGCTGAAACTCATGATATCCAATTGGTAGTTACAGTCTTGTCCCATTACTGAAACTCATGATATCCAATTGGTAGTTACAGTCTTGTCCCATTGCTGAAAGTCATGATATCCAATTGGTAGTTACAGTCTTGTCCCATTGCTGAAACTCATGATGTCCAATTGGTCGTTACAGTCTTGTCCCATTGCTGAAACTCATGATATCCAATTGGTAGTTACAGTCTTGTCCCATTGCTGAAACTCATGATATCCAATTGGTAGTTACAGTCTTGTCCCATTGCTGAAACTCATGATATCCAATTGGTAGTTACAGTCTTGTCCCATTGCTGAAACTCATGATATCCAATTGGTAGTTACAGTCTTGTCCAATTGCTGAAACTCATGATATCCAATATGTAGTTACAGTCTTGTCCCATTGCTGAAACTCATGATATCCAATTGGTAGTTACAGTCTTGTCCCATTGCTGAAACTCATGATATCCAATTGGTAGTTACAGTCTTGTCCCATTACTGAAACTCATGATATCCAATTGGTAGTTACAGTCTTGTCCAATTGCTGAAACTCATGATATCCAATTGGTAGTTACAGTCTTGTCCCATTACTGAAACTCATGATATCCAATTGGTAGTTACAGTCTTGTCCCATTGCTGAAAGTCATGATATCCAATTGGTAGTTACAGTCTTGTCCCATTGCTGAAACTCATGATGTCCAATTGGTCGTTACAGTCTTGTCCCATTGCTGAAACTCATGATATCCAATTGGTAGTTACAGTCTTGTCCAATTGCTGAAACTCATGATATCCAATTGGTAGTTACAGTCTTGTCCAATTGCTTAAACTCATGATATCCAATTGGTAGTTACAGTCTTGTCCCATTGCTGAAACTCATGATATCCAATTGGTAGTTACAGTCTTGTCCCATTGCTGAAACTCCCGTACGGACACGGGAGAGGCGAAGGTCCAGAGCCGTACGTCCCACCGAAACACGACCCTGCCAAGCCACACTGCTTCTTGACACACTGCTCACTTATCCCGGAAGCCAGCCGCACCAATGTGTAGGAGGAAACACTGTACAACTGGCGACCGTGTCAGCGTGCGTGCGACCGGGCCCCGCGCTAGAGCGCGATGGGACAAAGACTTCCCGGCCCGGCCAAACCCTCCTCTAAGCCGAACGACGCGTGGCCAATTGTGTGCCGCCTCTTGGGTTTCCCGGTCTCGGCTGGCTGCGACACAGCCCAGGATTGAACCTGGATCTGTAGTGACGTCTCTACAACGGCGATGCAGTGCCTTAGACCGCACATTGTGTTTCTAGAAATGTATTTGTCTTTGAATTGTCCATTAGGCTACTCTGTTTTGATCTCGGCCTCTTATCTAAATCGACATTCTCTGTTTAATAAATACAGGTATTGTGCCCTTCAAGGTACCCAAGGGACGGGGAGACTACAGTAGAGGAATATACAGTAGAGAAATATACAGTAGAGGAGACTACAGTAGAGGAGACTAGAGTAGAGGAGACTACAGTAGGAGAGACTACAGTAGGGGAGACTACAGTAGGGGAGACTACAGTAGAGGAGACTAGAGTAAGAGAGACTAGAGTAGAGGAGACTACAGCAGTAGGAGAGACTACAGTAGGGGAGACTGCAGTAGAGGAGACTACAGTAGGAGAGAGTAGTGTAGACTACAGCAGGAGAGACTACAGTAGAGGGAACTACAGTAGAGGAGACTACAGTAGGAGAGACTACAGTAGGGGAGACTACAGTAGAGGAGACTATAGCAGAGGAGACTACAGCAGAGGAAACTATGAGGCTACAGTAGAGGAGACTACAGTAGAGGCAACTATAAGATAACAGTAGAGGAGACTACAGTAGATGAGACTACAGCAGAGGAAACTAGGAGACTACAGTAGTGTACACTACAGTCGAGGATACTATAGTAGAGGAGACTACAGTAGAGGAGACTACAGAAGAGGAGACTACAGTAGAGGAAACTATGAGACTACAGTAGAGGAGACTACAGTAGAGGACATTACCGTAGAGGAAACTATGAGACTACAGTAGAGGACATTTCAGTAGAGGACACTTCAGTAGAGGAAACTATGAGACTACAGTAAAGGAGAGTACAGTAGAGGAAACTATGAGACTACAGTAGAGGAGACTAGAGTAGAGGAGATTACAGTAGAGGAAACTATGAGACTACAGTAGAGGAGACTACAGTAGAGGAGACTACAGTAGAGGAGACTACAGTAGAGGGGACTACAGTAGAGGAGACTACAGCAGAGGAAACTAGGAGACTACAGTAGTGTACACTACAGTAGAGGATACTATAGTAGAGGAGACTACAGTAGAGGAGACTACAGTAGAGGAGACTACAGTAGAGGAAACTATGACACTACAGTAGAGGAGACTACAGTAGAGGAGATTACAGTAGAGGAAACTATGAGACTACAGTAGAGGAGATTACAGTAGAGGACACTATGAGACAACAGTAGAGGAGACTACAGTAGAGGAGACTACAGTAGAGGAAACTATGAGACTACAGTAGAGGAGACTACAGTAGAGGAGATTACAGTAGAGGAAACTATGAGACTACAGTAGAGGAGACTACAGTAGAGGAGACTACAGTAGAGGAGACTACAATAGAGGAAACTATGAGACCACAGTAGAGGAGACCACAGTAGAGGAGACTGCAGTAGAGGAGACTACAGTAGAGGACACTTCAGTAGAGGAAACTATGAGACTACAATAGAGGAGATTACAGTAGAGGAAACTATGAGACTACAGTAGAGGAGACTACAGTAGAGGAGACTACTGTAGGGGAGACTACAGTAGAGGAGACTACAAGAGTGTAGACTACAGTAGAGGAGACTACAGTAGTGTAGACTACAGTAGAGGAGACTACAGAAGTGTAGACTACAGTAGATGAGACTACAGTAGAGGAGACTTAAGTAGAGGAGACTACAGTAGATGAGACAACAGTAGAGGAGACTACAGTAGTGTAGACTACAGTAGAGGAGACTACAGTAGTGTAGACTACAGTAGATGACACTACAGTAGATGAGACTACAGTAGAGGAGACTAAAGTAGAGGAGACTACAGTAGAGGAGACTACAGTGGTGTAGACCAAAGTAGAGGAGACTACAGTAGAGGAGACTACAGTAGTGTAGACTACAGTAGAGGAGACTACAGTAGTGTAGACTACAGTAGATGAGACTACAGTAGTGTAGACTAAAGTAGAGGAGACTACAGTAGTGTAGACTACAGTAGAGGAGACTACAGAAGTGTAGACTAAAGTAGAGGAGACTACGGTAGTGTAGACTACAGTAGAGGAGACTACAGTAGTTTAGACTACAGTAGAGGAGACTACAGTAGTGTAGACTACAGTAGAGGAGACTACAGTAGTGTAGACTACAGTAGAGGAGACTACAGTAGTGTAGACTACAGTGGAGGAGACTACAGTAGTGTAGACTAAAGTAGAGGAGACTACAGTAGAGGAGACTACAGTAGTGTAGACTACAGTAGAGGAGACTATAGTAATGTAGACTACAGTAGAGGAGACTACAGTAGTGTAGACTACAGTAGATGACACTACAGTAGATGAGACTCCAGTAGAGGAGACTAAAGTAGAGGAGACTACAGTAGAGGAGACTACAGTGGTGTAGACTAAAGTAGAGGAGACTACAGTAGAGGAGACTACAGTAGTGTAGACTACAGTAGAGGAGACTACAGTAGTGTAGACTACAGTAGAGGAGACTACAGTAGTGTAGACTAAAGTAGAGGAGACTACAGTAGTGTAGACTACAGTAGAGGAGACTACAGTAGTGTAGACTAAAGTAGAGGAGACTACGGTAGTGTAGACTACAGTAGAGGAGACTACAGTAGTTTAGACTACAGTAGAGGAGACTACAGTAGTGTAGACTACAGTAGAGGAGACTACAGTAGTGTAGACTACAGTAGAGGAGACTACAGTAGTGTAGACTACAGTAGAGTAGACTACAGTAGTGTAGACTACAGTAGAGGAGACTACAGTAGTGTAGACTACAGTAGAGGAGACTACAGTAGTGTAGACTACAGTAGAGGAGACTACAGTAGTGTAGACTACAGTAGAGGAGACTACAGTAGTGTAGACTACAGTAGAGGAGACTACAGTAGTTTTATTTAAAGCATTTCATTCCCAAATTTTCAAAAAAAGAAAATGTTTTTGAACAAGGCTGTAACGTAACAAAATGTGGGGAAAAGTCAAGTGGTCCGAATGTACTGTATATCGCAGATCTAGGATCGCTTCTGAGTGCCACTGTCATCCTAGCATAATGTAGTGTTTCCAGTGTTTCCACCCACTGTGAAACGCGAAGACTGTCATGAACATGCATCTGATCTGTTTTGCTCTATGACGCTCACAACAAGAGTCATTATTAAAGGTTTTTCTGCAAAAGGAGATCTTAGGAAATTCCCCAACGTAGTATAATAATAGTGTAATAATGTCACATAGTTGCTGTCACAAACTCTACACAGTTGTCACTGACTAGTTCAGTATTTTTTTCCCCCATTTACGTACTTATAGCATTCTTATGAATTCATTTTTTTTTTTTATAAGGTTTTTGATTGATGGACAATTTTTCTTGATTGAAATTTGTAAATAAAACTTATGACTGCAACTGTTTATTTGAAACCATTTTGTATACTACTTGTCCTGAAAAGAACATGGTAAAACACTTCAATTTCGATGCTAAACATGAGGGCAGAGCAAGCAGATGAATAAAAGTAGTGAATTTTAGGTATTTTCACTGTGGGAATCCCTCATACTTAATAATTGGAACTCCCCACTGTGCTGGAGTGCATTCTCCATCCTTAAAAGGGATTGGGTTGTGCTTTGGAGACTGGGCTCAGCGTAGGAGACAGTACTCCGTGTCTCTATGCACCTGTGGAAAAGCTGACATTTCAAAGTGTTCCCCTTTTCATGCTGTGGCATATTCAGTCAGTAGTACGTTTCTACACTGACTGCTGAGAGATTAGAGCAGTGGTTAGCCTGTTGCTAAAGTGGCTAGGGAAATGGGGGGGGGGGGGGGGGGGGGTAAGTTCTCACAAGGAAGGGACAGGGTGGAATACTGTTCAAAAAGTTTCTAAGACTGTTACCCGTTTCCATGACAGCCTGAGTCCTCTAAAGTGAAAGTGTGTCGCTCTTAACGCGCCATAACAGCACACTGTGGCTGATATCTAGTTATTATTGTGACTTGTTTGGTATTCTATTAATGGTAGAGGAGGCAATGGCTCGAGAAAAAAAAACTGAATTCAGACTCCGACAAGTAGGAAACGTTTAATCAGAGGTGACTAACGTCTTCTTTTTTCACGCATTACATTGTCGCCGTACTGTAATTTCCCTCTTCCATTATCATGTGACGATGTGTTTTCCTGTGCAATGCGTATTGTGAACAGAGCAGTAATAGTATCTACTTAAAGGCATTAGGCACTGATGACATGCACTTTCTGGGCTTAGATTTACCCGAACGAGCAGACAGGGGTCATTGAAAAGGGTTGCCGATGTCAACCTACCCTACACAGTGGATTGTAGTTCATCTTTGCAACAGGAAAGCCTACGTGTGATAGTTTATAAACTGTAAGCACAGCTCAGGTTACTGTTTATATATACAGTGCCTTGCGAAAGTATTCGGCCCCCTTGAACTTTGCGACCTTTTGCCACATTTCAGGCTTCAAACATAAAGATATAAAACTGTATTTTTTTGTGAAGAATCAACAACAAGTGGGACACAATCATGAAGTGGAACGACATTTATTGGATATTTCAAACTTTTTTAACAAATCAAAAACTGAAAAATTGGGCGTGCAAAATTATTCAGCCCCCTTAAGTTAATACTTTGTAGCGCCACCTTTTGCTGCGATTACAGCTGTAAGTCGCTTGGGGTATGTCTCTATCAGTTTTGCACATCGAGAGACTGACATTTTTTCCCATTACTCCTTGCAAAACAGCTCGAGCTCAGTGAGGTTGGATGGAGAGCATTCGTGAACAGCAGTTTTCAGTTCTTTCCACAGATTCTCGATTGGATTCAGGTCGGGACTTTGACTTGGCCATTCTAACACCTGGATATGTTTATTTTTGAATCATTCCATTGTAGATTTTGCTTTATGTTTTGGATCATTGTCTTGTTGAAAGACAAATCTCTGTCCCAGTCTCAGGTCTTTTGCAGACTCCATCAGGTTTTCTTCCAGAATGGTCCTGTATTTGGCTCCATCAATCTTCCCATCAATTTTAACCATCTTCCCTGTCCCTGCTGAAGAAAAGCAGGCCCAAACAATGATGCTGCCACCACCATGTTTGACAGTGGGGATGGTGTGTTCAGCTGTGTTGCTTTTACGCCAAACATAACGTTTTGCATTGTTGCCAAAAAGTTCAATTTTGGTTTCATCTGACCAGAGCACCTTCTTCCACATGTTTGGTGTCTCTCCCAGGTGGCTTGTGGCAAACTTTAAACGACACTTTTTATGGATATCTTTAAGAAATGGCTTTCTTCTTGCCACTCTTCCATAAAGGCCAGATTTGTGCAATATACGACTGATTGTTGTCCTATGGACAGAGTCTCCCACCTCAGCTGTAGATCTCTGCAGTTCATCCAGAGTGATCATGGGCCTCTTGGCTGCATCTCTTCAGTCTTCTCCTTGTATGAGCTGAAAGTTTAGAGGGACGGCCAGGTCTTGGTAGATTTGCAGTGGTCTGATACTCCTTCTATTTCAATATTATCGCTTGCACAGTGCTCCTTTGGATGTTTAAAGCTTGGGAAATCTTTTTGTATCCAAATCCGGCTTTAAACTTCTTCACAACAGTATCTCGGACCTGCCTGGTGTGTTCCTTGTTCTTCATGATGCTCTCTGTGCTTTTAACGGACCTCTGAGACTATCACAGTGCAGGTGCATTTATATGGAGACTTGATTACACACAGGTGGATTGTATTTATCATCATTAGTCATTTAGGTCAACATTGGATCATTCAGAGATCCTCACTGAACTGAGTTTGCTGCACTGAAAGTAAAGGGGCTGAATAATTTTGCACGCCCAATTTTTCAGTTTTTGATTTGTTAAAAAAGTTTGAAATATCCAATAAATGTTGTTCCACTTCATAATTGTGTCCCACTTGTTGTTGATTCTTCACAAAAAAATACAGTTTTATATCTTTATGTTTGAAGCCTGAAATGTGGCAAAAGGTCGCAAAGTTCAAGGGGGCCGAATACTTTCGCAAGGCACTGTAATATCATATTGTTTGGACCAAGTTCATTAAATAATTGAAAACTAAACAACTTGAATATGGAATACAAACGGAAAGCATGTGTTGAAGAATTGAACATTTCGAACATAATGAGCTAATCGAGCCATGCTCATCATACCCTCATCCCAAAACAGACAGACACACACACACACACACACACACACTCACACTCACACTCACACACTCACACTCACACTCACACTCACGCTCACGCTCACGCACACGCACACGCACACGCACACACACACACACACTCCTCCTCCCACACTGCCTCCCAAAAATTCTGTCATGTGTATATGAAAGCTAATTTCTCCTGATATAGTAACAGCTCCAGTATCTACTCTTTGGGGGGAAATTGTTTTGACTAATGCAGACAGCCAACGCTTGGCCATCGGCCCTTTAATATTACATGAGATGAGTGTTTACGCTGCTTGCTGCTGCAGTGCCAGTGAAGCTAGCTAGCTGGGGTTGTGTGTGTGTGTGTGCTTTGTGTGTGTGTGTGTGTGCTTTGTGTGTGTGTGTGTGTGCTTTGTGTGTGTGTGTGTGTGTGTGTGTGTGTGTGTGTGTGTGTGTGTGTGTGTGAGTGTGGTTCTCTCTCGTGTCTCTCTCCCTCACCCCTAGACTCTCTTTAAGTCGTGATGAAATATAGATGTTGGTAGTCTGGACAGTTCTGTGTCTCTTCTCTCCTGGTGATACCATAAGGAAGACATTAATGGTGTCAGGGAGTATTAGGCGGTACCCCGGTAACATAATTGAATATGAGGGGCTAATGGCTGACACCTACTTGGAATCAATGTGGCCTCCTGAAGTAGCTAGTTAAGATTTTTGGGGAGGGTAGTCTGTGAAGCCCCTCTCCATTCCATGTGAGGCCTGTTCATTCCCCTTGTTATTAGTGGTTCAGTCATTGTTAGGCTCAACATTCCCTGTTGCGCGTGAAAAGGAGTACGTTACCCTGGAAAAATTGTGTTTATGCAAACACTTGAGCATCTCGGCATAATCACAAACAGCAGGACCATCTGTTGTTGTTGGCTTGACGACGTACCTTGGTGGATTATTTTAATGCTGTTTTCTTGCATCCGAATGATGCATCGCTGTATTAGAAAAGAAAAGGAGAAAAAAGAGAACCACCTGACTATAAATTCCGTGCTGTAAGTAGTCAATCCATGTGTGATGTGGACTCATCTGACTGCTAAAGAAGGTTTGTAAAATCTTCCCATAAAGCGAACAAAAAAAACACAAAAAACACAAAAAACCAACAACGTTATTATACCCTGTGAAAGCAAATCAAGATTATAATTTCAAGATAAACATCTACAGCCAACAGTGCAGTTGTATTCTTGGATTATGAGTAGGCTAAAACCTGTTGATATAGCAGGGTCACGTAAACTCTGTATGGTCCAGAGAATAAAGGAGAGAAAATAAGCAGCATCTACGGTTTGTCCCAAATGGCACTCTGTTCCATTGGGTCTTCGTCAAAAGAAGTGCACTATATAGGGGGGGAAGGGTGCCATTTGGGATGGAAAACCCTACTGTCACAAATGGTGTTGTGTTGGAAATGGCTTTCCACAGTAAGCATGTTTCTGATAATGTGTTTTTCTATCTTGTAGAATCAGGGCCAGACACCGGAAAAGTCCTTGAACTCAAACGCATCCACGTGTCCCCATAAGGTAAGCTCTCACTAGACCTATACAGGATACAGTGTATTACTATAGGATACAGTATATTACTCTATATAGACCTATACAGGATACAGTATATTACTATAGGATACAGTATATTACTCTATATACACCTATACAGGATACAGTATATTACTATAGGATACAGTATATTACTCTATATAGACCTATACAGGATACAGTATATTACTCTGAATAAACTATACAGGATACAGTATATTACTATAGGATACAGTATATTGCTCCGAATAAACTATACAGGATACAGTATATTACTCTATATAGACCTATACAGGATACAGTATATTACTATAGGATACAGTATATTGCTCCGAATAAACTATACAGGATACAGTATATTACTCTATATAGACCTATACAGGATACAGTATATTACTCTGAATAAACTATACAGGATACAGTATATTACTCTATATAGACCTATACAGGATACAGTATATTACTATAGGATACAGTATATTACTCTATAGACCTATACAGGATACAGTATATTACTCTATATAGACCTATACAGGATACAGTATATTACTATAGGATACAGTATATTACTCTATATAGACCTATACAGGATACAGTATATTACTATAGGATACAGTATATTACTCTATATACACCTATACAGGATACAGTATATTACTATAGGATACAGTATATTACTATAGGATACAGTATATTACTATAGGATACAGTATATTACTCTGAATAAACTATACAGGATACAGTATATTACTATAGGATACAGTATATTACTCTGAATAAACTATACAGGATACAGTATATTACTCTATATAGACCTATACAGGATACAGTATATTACTATAGGATACAGTATATTACTATAGGATACAGTATATTACTATAGGATACAGTATATTACTCTATTTAGACCTATACAGGATACAGTATATTACTATAGGATACAGTATATTACTATAGGATACAGTATATTACTCTATATAGACCTATACAGGATACAGTATATTACTATAGGATACAGTATATTACTATAGGATACAGTATATTACTCTATATAGACCTATACAGGATACAGTATATTACTATAGGATACAGTATATTACTCTATTTAGACCTATACAGGATACAGTATATTACTATAGGATACAGTATATTACTCTATATAGACCTATACAGGATACAGTATATTACTATAGGATACAGTATATTACTATAGGATACAGTATATTACTCTATATAGACCTATACAGGATACAGTATATTACTATAGGATACAGTATATTACTCTATATAGACCTATACAGGATACAGTATATTACTCTATATAGACCAATGTAACAGTACAAATTTAGACCGTCCCCTCGCCCATACCCGGGCGCGAACTAGGGACCTTCTGCACACATCAACAGTCACCCTCGAAGCATCGTTACCCATCGCGCCACAAAAGCCGCGGCCCTTGCAGAGCAAGGGGAACTACTACTTCAAGGTCTCAGAGCAAGTGACGTCACTGATTGAAACGCTATTTAGCGCCCACGCTAACTAAGCTAGCCGTTTCACATCCGTTACACTCACCCCCCTTTTGACCTTCCTCCTTTTTCCGCAGCAACCAGTAATCCGGGTCAACAGCATCAATAGGATACAGTATATTACTACAGGATACAGTATATTACTATTGGATACAGTATATTACTATTGGATACAGTATGTTACTCTATATAGACCTATACAGTATATTGCTCCGAATAAACTATACAGGATACAGTATATTTGATATCCATATGTCTATGTGCTGGATGTAGTAAAGCTGGATTTTGTTTGTTCACTGAGAGATGTGTAACTAATGCAAAAATTAGATTTTTCCCGTTAAATTATATTAATGACATCCACACTGTGTATTTTGTTATAATTAAGAATTACTACTCACATTATACATGCAAATTAGAAGAACCACTTTTTTTGACATGAGGTGAGAATTTCAAATGTATTCGTTGATTTCCCACTAGGCTATGCAAAGTTTTATTTTTAAATCCACCCTCCTCCAGACTTATTCAAGTAATCATCACACATCGTACTAACTTTCCACTTGACTCTGCCACTGCTGCCACTGGTGAACGTGATAATGTGCTATGTAGTGAAATCCTCTCACGTCTTCCAGTTCACTTAGGAAAAAAAAAGTGTCAAAATGGCCATGTCCTTTTCTGGTTGAGTGGCACGGTCAAGAGTTAAAAAAAACAAAACAAAAAAAAAACTCATTTGAAGCCTAAGTCATGGTTAAAATAAAGTCCGTGGAGAGGGCAGTCTGACAGCCTGTCATCATGTGTTCAGCTGAAACTACACCTCTTTTCGGCCTAAAAGCTACAATCTGGGATTGGAAAAACAACTAAATGTTTGCTCGCCACTGGTTTCTGTACGCAGCTGCGGGATGGGGCTAGAGTAATGTAAAACCTCTCATATTCATTGACAGCGCTCTAGATGCGAGGACTGACAGTTCATGCTATCCAATATGTATATTTAAATATATTCTGAAGCTGTACTTTATTTGTTTTGACTTTGTAAACAATGGAGGGGGGGAAAAAACTATAATATCACGGGTTAATGATAAAGTTACTGACAGTTGTGATATACTCATAAGTTACTTATAATTTATATTCTTCAAGAATCAATGGTCGAAAATGTACAATTGAAATGACCGTTGAACAGCTAGATAACCAAATCCCAGTCTGCACCTTTAATGCTCGGATAGCTTTCTAAAGTGACTGTTGAGCCGTTGAAAGCTGCCGAGTGTCCGCTACGTCGTGGCGTGTCACGCTGCGTATGACAGTAAATAATAACAACACGATGCTGTCCCCGTCATCGGGAAATAATGAGCGTGGCAATCAGCTTGGTCCTGAGTCACTCGGCACAACAACAACAACAACAACAAAAAAACACGAGACTGGAATCAGAACCACGTCCTTCACATGGTCCTGAATCATAACCGTTCATCTCTGATAAGACCATCTCAGCCATCACGATAGTCTCAAATGGCACCCTATTCCCTATGCAGTGCACTTCTTTTGACTCTATGGAATAGGTTGTCATTTGGGACAGGTATTATGTGTAAGTCTCTGGCCATTATATAAGGAATAGGGTGTCATTGGGCCCTGGTCAAAAGTAGTGCACTATATAGGGAATAGGGTGTCATGTTCCCTGATTAAAAGTAGTGCACTACATCGGGAAAAAGGGTGGCATATCACCAGGAATAATCTGCATGCATTCTATAAAACAACTGATCTGGATGTAAAATATAATGAAGCGAAGAACGCCACTTTGGAGATTTGTAATTGCCTCAATACCAGTGGAACATATGTTCTCGTCTCGTCCACTCACATTGCTCTCCGTGATCCGGATTCACAGAACGTTACACACGGAGTGTGCAGAACCCGTACGGTCATTTACAGTCAATCAGAGTGGCATGATGAATATGTAAGAAATCAATGAGAGAAAATGTGATTTAGATTACAAGGAACGCTTGCTTACATTGAAGCTTGGGATATTCCTGTTTACTTCCTCAGCTTGCATTGTGTTGCGTCTGGCCGTCAACCAAAATATATTTAAAAAATGAACAGAGAGAGAGAGAGAGAGAAAGAGAGAGAGAGAGAGAGAGAGAGAGAGAGAGAGAGAGAGAAAGAGAGAGAGAGAGAGAGAGAGAGAGAAGAATAAACGGCTCTCCAGCGCTGTGATTATATAAAGAGTGTGAGAGAGAAAAAAGAGAGGGGAGAGGAGGGTGGGAGAGAGCACTAAGTATACATAATTGCTTCTTGACACATTGGCCAAATTCTGCAGTGCCAGTATCTAAAGGGAAAGAAGATGATTAACGGCTGTCCGAGTGGGTGGCAAAAACTTTGGGGCCGCGTCCTAAAAAGCACTATAATCCCTACATAGTGCACTACTTTTAACCAGAGCCCTGTGGGGTAGTGCACTAAAACTAGTGCACTTTAATAGGGAATAGGATTTCTGGTTTCCATAGTGATTGTACTCCAAAAGCCATACATCACATTCTGATATCCTCTGGGGTCTGAACATTGTTAAACTACTGACTATCCTCTTGGGTCTGAACATTGTTCATCTACAGTAATTGCTCACATTAAATGCATGGTCCTCCAGTCCCTCCCTCCCTTATTCAATCTCAACAAACAGCTTTTTTTGATCTTCTTCATTTGGTGTCTTTTTGGTTAAAATCTAAAGACTCATAGAAAAAATCTCTTGTATATCAGTGAATAATTGAACAGCGAAACCCCTCTTCTGTTTTTGAGAAGGGGAGGGCGAGGGGGAGGCTATAATATTTCTAGAGGCAAGCACATTGTAAGACATATTGCGAACAGCTCAAGAGGATTCTGAATAAAACTCGTTTTTTTTCGCTCTCCTTACAGCAGTAAATATTAAATAATGAAATTAGTCCGTATTTTGTACTAAATCTTCAATAATGAAATTAGTTCATATTTTGTGTATAGTGTAACAGGGGAGACAGATGGTTGGGATGATGGAAGGGGACTGGTTCATCCACCTCTCCCTGTATGGGGTTGCATGCCCAACCCTGTCACTGCCAGGTTCATGGAATTACTATGGCAAACACAAATCATTAAACATCCCTCCTCATGAAACCATAGGAGCGTCACAAATTGCACCCTATTACCTATATAGTGCACTACTTTTGACCAGGTTCCCTTAGCGCTATGGCCAAAAGTAGTGCACTACGAAGGGAAAAGGGGTCATTTTGGTGGCACATTCCATGATGTCATATCACACAGTGTTTTTTTTTCCAATAGCACACATGCCGAGTGACCCTGGTATCCATGCTGCTAACACATTATTTATCTAGCATGCTTGGCCAGTCCACTATACAATATACAAGAGAATTATATCTGTTTAGCACACAGTGGAGGAGTATCCTGGTATAAATTAATCAAATTAAATGTATTTTATGAAGCCCTTTTTTAAATCAGCTGTTAAAATCAGCAGGCCTAAACCTCAAAGAACAAGCCGTGTATATAGAAGTAGAAACGTTTCTTCTAGTTTGGGATATTCACCTATAATATAATCTCTGGATAACACGTCTGTGTATAAACTGTTGGCAGGGTCTTGATGCCAGGGGAACATGCTGGTGAATGAGCACTTCTTAATGATGATTCATACAGTATAATAAAATGCAATGCCTCCAGCAGCCAAACAACAGAGCTAGTAATGCAGAAATTACCACGCTAAACTCTAGGGTCAGTGTTAGAGTTAAACTGAAGGGTTAGGGTTAGAGTTAAACTGAAGGGTTAGGGTTAGAGTTAGAGTTAAACTGAAGGGTTAGTGTTAGAGTTAAACTGAAGGGTTAGGGTTAGAGTTAAACTGAAGGGTTAGGGTTAGAGTTAAACTGAAGGGTTAGGATTAGGATTAGAGTTAAACTGAAGGGTTAGGGTTAGGGTTAGAGTTAAACTGAAGGGTTAGGGTTAGGATTAGAGTTAAACTGAAGGGTTAGGGTTAGAGTTAAACTGAAGGGTTAGGATTAGGATTAGAGTTAAACTGAAGGGTTAGGGTCAGTGTTAAACTGAAGGGTTAGGGTTAGGATTAGAGTTAAACTGAAGGGTTAGGGTTAGGATTAGAGTTAAACTGAAGGGTTAGTGTTAGAATTAGAGTTAAACTGAAGGGTTAGTGTTAGAGTTAAACTGAAGGGTTAGGGTTAGAGTTAAACTGAAGGGTTAGGGTTAGGATTAGAGTTAAACTGAAGGGTTAGGGTTAGAGTTAAACTGAAGGGTTAGGATTAGGATTAGAGTTAAACTGAAGGGTTAGGGTTAGGGTTAGAGTTAAACTGAAGGGTTAGTGTTAGAGTTAAACTGAAGGGTTAGGGTCAGTGTTAGAGTTAAACTGAAGGGTTAGGGTTAGGATTAGAGTTAAACTGAAGGGTCAGTGTTAGGGTTAGAGTTAAACTGAAGGGTTAGAGTTAGGGTTAGGGTTAGGGTTAGGGTTAGGGTTAGGGTTAGAGTTAAACTGAAGGGTTAGGGTTAGGGTTAGAGTTAAACTGAAGGGTTAGGGTTAGTGTTTGCGTTAAACTGAAGGGTTAGGGTCAGTGTTGGAGTTAGGGTTAGGGTTAGAGTTAAACTGAAGGGTTAGGGTTAGAGTTAAACTGAAGGGTTAGGGTCAGTGTTAGAGTTAAACTGAAGGGTTAGGGTTAGAGTTAAACTGAAGGGTTAGGATTAGGATTAGAGTTAAACTGAAGGGTTAGGGTTAGGGTTAGAGTTAAACTGAAGGGTTAGTGTTAGAGTTAAACTGAAGGGTTAGGGTCAGTGTTAGAGTTAAACTGAAGGGTTAGGGTTAGGATTATAGTTAAACTGAAGGGTCAGTGTTAGGGTTAGAGTTAAACTGAAGGGTTAGAGTTAGGGTTAGGGTTAGGGTTAGGGTTAGGGTTAGAGTTAAACTGAAGGGTTAGGGTTAGTGTTTGCGTTAAACTGAAGGGTTAGGGTCAGTGTTAGAGTTAGGGTTAGGGTTAGAGTTAAACTGAAGGGTTAGGGTTAGTGTTAAACTGAAGGGTTAGGGTTAGTGTTAGCGTTAAACTGAAGGGTTAGGGTTAGAGTTAAACTGAAGGGTTAGGGTTAGGATTAGAGTTAAACTGAAGGGTTAGGGTTAGAGTTAAACTGAAGGGTTAGGGTTAGGATTAGAGTTAAACTGAAGGGTTAGGGTTAGGATTAGAGTTAAACTGAAGGGTTAGGGTTAGGATTAGAGTTAAACTGAAGGGTTAGGGTTAGGATTAGAGTTAAACTGAAGGGTTAGGGTTAGGATTAGAGTTAAACTGAAGGGTTAGGGTTAGGATTAGAGTTACACTGAAGGGTTAGGGTTAGGATTAGAGTTAAACTGAAGGGTTAGGGTCAGTGTTAGCGTTAAACTGAAGGGTTAGGTTTAGGATTAGAGTTAAACTGAAGGGTTAGGGTTAGGATTAGAGTTAAACTGAAGGGTTAGGGTCAGTGTTCGCGTTAAACTGAAGGGTTAGGGTCAGTGTTCGCGTTAAACTGAAGGGTTAGGGTTAGAGTTAAACTGAAGGGTTAGGGTCAGTGTTAGAGTTAAACTGAAGGGTTAGGGTCAGTGTTAGCGTTAAACTGAAGGGTTAGGGTTAGGATTAGAGTTAAACTGAAGGGTTAGGGTTAGGATTAGAGTTAAACTGAAGGGTTAGGGTTAGGATTAGAGTTAAACTGAAGGGTTAGGGTCAGTGTTCGCGTTAAACTGAAGGGTTAGGGTTAGGATTAGAGTTAAACTGAAGGGTTAGGGTTAGGATTAGAGTTAAACTGAAGGGTTAGGGTTAGGATTAGAGTTAAACTGAAGGGTTAGGGTTAGGATTAGAGTTAAACTGAAGGG